>NW_008606023.1:0-17976 GCF_000691845.1 Merops nubicus
ATCCCCCCTCCCCGGGGCCTGCTGGATTGCTGGGGTAGGGCCTTCATTCTGGGAGACGTCTTTGAGGAGTGAGATGGGGTGGCCGCGGTTCTCTGTCGAGGGCTGTTTTCATCCTGTTTAGACGTGGCTTTTGGGGAGACGCTCCCTTTGGGGAGCGCTAGGGGTGCTGGAAGTGACAGGGCCGTCGTGCTCTAAAGTAAGGCCGCGGCGGCAGCGGACTCGGGACAAGGTGACTCGAGTAGCGGCGAGTTCATGGGGCCCTCAGTTGAACGTTGTTAGCAGCAAGTTACTGCTGGTTATTTTCTCGTAGAAAGCATCAGCTTTGCTCTGTTTCTGCTTGAATCCCTGGTCGTACTTTTTGCACGATTTTCTGCTGAGGGGCATAGTTACTTTTTCAAGCAGAAGCTGATGTTGGAATCTTATTTTGGCGATTTTTGCTCGGCTTTTTGCGGTCCTTTATGCTTTCTGGGCACTGGGGCTAATAAGTTTCAATTAAAGGGACTGAACGTTTTCAGGGTAATGAATATTCACGTATCTTACAACTACCTGTCACAATATGCCAAAGCTGAAGTGATCTGCATGCCATTTGTGGGGTTATATGAATCGGTGCTGACAAAATAGTCCATTTAAGAAGTAGACCGAAAGTTTAGCTGTGGAAGGTTGCTGTTTAGTGATAATGATAGTGTTACAAAAAAGGTGAAGGATCGCCCTGGTGTTGCAGTTTGGTTTACATTGTTTTGGATTTCTACTGAGTACATTCGATTTGAAGGGTTTTTTTTTTCAGGATAGGTGTTCATAAAACGTCTTTGTCACAGTGGTGAAAGTTTACTGTCCTTAATAGTTATTGTGAAACTGGATTGCATGGAAAATCCCCTCTAGGTTTTGTTAGAAAAGGTATGTAAAATGATTTCTGGTGATTGATTCCTTGTGGTATTATTGTAGGACTGGTAGGATAGGATATGATCAGGTTGTGTTGAAACAAATGTGAGCTGCTGCTATGGATAAGCTAAATTGAAAGGTTTACTGTTGGCACCTAAACATTTCTGCTATTCTAATTAATTCTGATGGACTTGATTTTTTTATTATTCCTTGTGGCTTTTTGTTCTTTTTTAATCATTGACAGTAGTCAGGTCATCAGTAGAAAACAAGAAATGTTTTTGTTTCTTCTTTTAATTTGCTTTTAATTTCCTGTCCTATGAAAGGGATGATTCTGACTGAATAGCAGGTGTTAACACACATGTGTTTGTAATTGAACTGTAAATGCAGCGTTATTTTTATGCTCCTTTTTTGAGAGAAATGCTATTTCATTGGTTTAAAAAAGTGGAAATAAATCTTGCATACCTTCTTATTTTGAAATCACCTGATCTTATCTCCTCTATTTGCGAAATGAGTTTTTTTGCTTGGACCCTTCCTTGAATAGATCTAATGGTCATGGCCAGCAGAGGAAAACTGGCCTCCCCAAGTTACTTTCCTGCTGTTTCAGGTGAGTTAAATTTGTTCATGGAAGGATCCAACACGCCTCAGAGACAACAAAAGATGAGTTGCAGGAGATCCCAGTTGGGAGTGTCTGTAATGAAAAGGACTCATTTGGACCTTTGCCCTTCAACAGTGATGAACTGTAAGAAATCTGTCCTCTACTGTTTTTCTGTTTTATTTTTTGTGCTTTTCCTGATGCTTCTCTTGATCTGTCTGAGATAACTTAGCTCATCAGGTTGAACGCTGAGGGTGACAGTTCAGTGAGTGTACTCATCCTGTGGAAGCCAGTTGAGCAGTATACCCGAAGCAAGCGAGAGGTGGGAACTTTCTGTTCAGATTGCCCCTTCTGCATCACCAAGCTGCTGAGAATTTATCTGAAAATAATCTGGAAATTTATTTTTAATGGACTCGGATAGCTGTATCTACAGAAGGGGATGGGGGGAACTCATCCTGCTCCTATTTTTCACCTGGAAGGGATTTGTCAGTATGCATCAAATTTGCTTATTCAGTTAAGTTTTCCCCATTTTTTTTTCTCAATTTATTTCTGAACCGGCTGACACGCGAGTCCTTTAGCACCTCTGAATGCTACTGCAGTAGCTAGGTTAAATGTAATTTACTCCAATAATGCTGTTGCTCGCCAAAAGGGGAACAAAACTAAGGTGATATATTTGATAGTGTAATCCTAGCATACCTCTTTTTTTATTAGTCTCCAGTAAAAAAGCTCTTCTGCTCTGAACTTGCATGGTCTTCTGTGGGAAGCAGAATGCAAGCCAGGAAATTGCAGCCCGTGTTTAGCAATTGCACAGCCATGAGTCTTCTGTAGCTCATCAGTAACAGCAAGGACGTTTGCTGTGGAGGTGTGGGTAGCTACAAATATAAAGGGCTGTTCCCAGGGGAATAGTGTGTTATATTTAAATGCCCTCCAGCTGTAAACTGCCAGAGCAAGGCTCAACCCACCTTTCTGCACTGCTTCCTCTGCATCAGCTGCAGCAGTTGTGCAGTTCAGGGAACGCTTCTGCATTCCCCTTCCACAGAAGATGCAGAGAAATGCCAGCAGGGAAGCTGGCACGCATACTGACCTCAGATTCGTTAGTATATAGTAGAGATACAATTACAACACCAACTCTTACCTGGTGTGGATTGTGTCTGTCTTTAATATCCAGCTGTAAAACTTCTCTTTTGGCACAGCTGAAGATTTTGAGGTAGTCAAGTTGCCAGACTCTGGAGGACTTAGTTTGGTGCCTTACCCCAGTTTTGCCCAGTACAGGAGTTGTTACCAGCTGCCTTATAATGTTGTACAGTGTGTCTTCTACAGATACTGTCAAACAGCTGAGTCCTCAGAGTTTGCTCTGCTTCCCTGTTCCTGAATGCAAAACAGAATTGGTTGTAGTAAAGTGGAAAGAGCTAAGAATTTCAGAGTTCAGAAGAAATAGAAGATTCCAAAATGAATACTTTTTCTATTATTTTTCCTTTTGCATGCTTGGAATTGGCTCACTTTTATTTTCTAAAGTTCTTGAAGTATAGACCTGCTGTCTTAAAGCTGGTGAATCCTTCTTCTACCAGAATTGCCATGTGTCCCCTTTGGTTTCTGCAAAGTGATACAGTGACAAATTTTAAAAGTTGTTGGACCAAGTGTGGTCATTTACTGATTTTACCATGAATTTTCTTAAAATTTTGCCCTTTTGATGAAGGTGAATTAGTTGTAGCATTTGGGTTTTATTCAGAGCAGTTCAGAATTAATTATGCAGCAAATTAGTGCTACTTTCCCTTTCCTCAGTGGAGTGACCTAGCTTGTGTTCTTGTTAACTTGCCCTATTGAGATTTTTCTCCTTGTAGGGGACCCTCAAAACTCACCCTCCCAACACAGCAACAACAAAAATTGTGGGGTCAGGAGGGAGATAATTTAAGGTGCCAGTTCTTCAGGATTTTGAGGAGAGAGATTGCTTCTCTTTGCTTATGGCACTCAGACTATCTCCCCGTCTATTTTCTCAAATTTTGCACAGGCTTTTTTGTTAAGCTTCCGTTGCAAAGCTTGTGTGACGTGAGAAGCCAACTTGGAACTTGCTCAAAGGCCTAAATGCATCCGGTGACATATTTTAATTCTTTTGTTGGCTTTGCTTGATCCTTCCAACTGAAATAGTGGAAATAAATTAAGAAGATGTTAATTTTTTGCCTTGTGGCAGATCTGTGACCCTAAAGGAAGTGTTTGAGTTCATAAATATTCTACTGTAGTTTACATATCCAGACTTCTAAGAGTTGGTTTTAACCTTTTGTTTGTTTGTTTTCAGATGGGGAACTGAATGTTCTGGATGACATTTTGACTGATGCTCCTGACCAAGATGATGAGTTGTATAACCCTGACAGTGAGCAAGATAAAAGTGAGAAGAAGGGTAGGTGACTTTGGTAGTGGACGTACTACAGGAACAGAAATAGTTAAAGCCGCCTTTCTTGCCAGGGTTAAAGTCTGCGAAATGGTGGCTCTTATAACCTCCTTCAAAGAGCGGAAGAGTTCCAGAAGTCTTTATGTCACGGACATCTGCTTTTTCACCTGACTTTCCAAGCAAACGATTAACTAGGTTTCCTTTTGTCTCAGAAAGAGTTGCTGAGTCTGGCTTGTTGTGAATTCATTTGCTGTTAGAAGATGGCTGTCCCTCTTGTTTTGATGAAGTGAAATGGAAATGGAGCAAGGGGGTCCCAGGGTCTGGCTGCAGCTCAGTTTTATTATTTGTCTTTAGACCAATCCCATAAGCCTTTATTTTAGCCTTCCTATATAAAAAAACTTAGAAAACACCTACCAAAACCTGGAGGATTGCTCTTCCAAAGTAAATACATGTTTTAGGATGTGGGCTGTTCCTAACAAGCAGTTTTGAGTGCTACTGCAAAGCCTACAACTGTAAGATGCTGCCTGTGACTGCAACAGGGCAGTTACCTAAAGCAGAGAAGGTAGGAGTCTTTGCACGGTGTTTGGTTTGCTGTACAAAATAACATTGAACTTGATATCCCTCTCTGTTTAAGGGTCAAAAAGAAAAACTGACAGGATGGAAAGCGCTGAAAGCAAGAGACAGAAACCCTCTGTGCATTCCTCGAGGCAGATGATGCCAAAGCCTCCGAGTTCCTCCGTTGGCAACAACAAGAGACTAGTGAGCACGAAGGGCAAGCCGGTGTCGGAGTACAAGAGCGAGGACTACCAGAGGTCCGACCGGGGCAAGCGCCCGGACGGGGACCGCAAGATGCGCATGTCGAGCGGCTCCAGGGAACCTTACAAAGGACCACCAGAAAAAACCTGCGTGAGGAAGAGGGATATTGACAGAAGGGCAAAGTCTTCTACGCCAGATGGTTCAGAGGTATTAAATATTCTTGCTGCCTTATAAATCAGTTATATGAGACTTTTATAAGGCACGTTCTCTTAGGACTTTGTGTGCATCCTGACAATGTTGTATGACTGCTGATTCGCTTTTTCTTTAAACATCAGAGAATCAGGCATGATGTGGATAGAAGACCAAGCAGGTCCAGCCATTCTTCTAAAGAAGAGGTGAACTCTGAGGAATATTGTTCAGATCATGAGACTGGCAGTAGTGCTTCATCTGAACAAGGCAATACAGAGAATGAGGAGGAAGGAATGGAAGAAGAGGAAGACGATGAAGGGGAAGAGGATGAAGAGGTGGAAGAAGATGGGGAGGAAGATGAAGAAGAGTATGAACAAGATGAGAGAGATCAGAAGGAAGAAAATGACTATGATACACGAAGTGAAGCCAGCGATTCTGATTCTGAATCTGCCTCTTTCACAGATGGTTCAGTCAGATCTGGGTCTGGCTCAGATGCCTCAGGTAGGCAGCATCTAGCATCCTACTCGGAAATATCTTGCCATTGAAAGTTTGACTGCTTTTAAAAACAGCCACTTTCTGACTGTGTCAAAAGTAAGTCTGCGTAGCACAAGTCATGAAGATGATAATTATGAAATGGCATTGGCAAGGAAAAAAACTCTACTGGAAAGTGGTAGTTCCTTACACAAAAACTTGTGAAAAAGAGGAGTACCATGCTGAGGATTCATAGTGTTCTTGATTGCTTTGGCCTTGCTGTTCAGTTGTTTGAAACATTAGAATTGGTAGCTTCTTGGATATCTAACGGCTTAGTTTCCCATAGAGTTCATTTTAAGTTGGTGGTGTTCTATATTCATCTAGTTGAGCCACCAGCTAGACTGGTATAGTAAAAGCACCACCTCCACATAGGAGGATAGTTGAATCTTAAACAGTGTCTGACTTCAGTTTAGGAAACTAAACCTAAGTTGAAACTTATTATCTGTAAGGGCAAACTTAGAAGCATTTTGAACAGAAACATATGCTTTGCAGTTGTTTATTATAACTGGTCCTAACTAGCAGATGGGGAGTGTTAATGTCATCAATATTTTTGGTTGGTTGGGGGTTTTTGTGGTGGTTTTGTTTTGGGGTTTTTTTCTTTGTTTCCTTCTTTTTTAAGAAAGCAACTTGCAATCCTGTTAAGATTCCGCTTGTGTATCTTCCTTGTCTGAAGTCTCCCCTAGGTGGTCATCCTGCTTAACATAATGCCTTTTTTGGCTCAGCTCTGCTGTTTGGAGTTAGAGAACAGAAAAACGTAACCTAAAGACAAGGGAAGCTGTAATAACTGCCCTAAAAGCTCCATAGTGTAAAGTAACACTTCGAAGAGTGGAAATAATTGCCTGTGTGACACAGTGTTTGGTTTTCATGCCTCTTGCCATTTTGTCAAGCTCTGAGCAAATGAGACCCTATCACTATCACAATACAGTTTGTGCTCTCTGTTACAAATTTGGCTGAAAAGCTAAACCACTCTTACTAAAGCAGCTAGAGAAGTAAACTTTGTCTCTAAACTTTGCACAGAATTACTACATCTGTGGTATTTGGCTTCCTTTTGTGAATGAGAAGCTTGAGTAATTGGCATCTGCTTCTTTTGTGCTTCATAATTTTGGGGCAGCAACAATTTTCACGTGCAAGCCAAATGCTAACTTCACTATTACAAATGTTGTGTTCCTGTCTTAGTACTTTTTATCTCAATTTTGCCTGCCACTTGATGTTTAATATTCTGGTTTATTTGTAAATGTGTTTGGGTTTGTTTGGTTTTTTTTTAAGATGAGAAAAAGAAGGAGAGGAAGAGAGCTAGAGGTATCTCTCCAATTGTTTTTGACAGAAGTGGAAGTTCTGCATCGGAATCATATGCAGGTATCTTTTCCCTTCCTTTCATTGCTTGTTATCCTGACTCGCATCAAATCTTAATGCGTAATCTAAAATAAATGTAACTGGCTGTAGAGATTTATGGGGTATGTAGCTTTCTGTAATTTGGTATTGACTTCTGGCATGTTGTGTGTGGGTACCTTTGAGGGGAAGTAGGCTTTCTTGTTACTTTAATGCTATTCTGTTGCTTAAGTGGAATTTTCACTTTTTTTTTTAAACTTGGAAGATGATGATTCAGTGACTAGTTTTCTGAGTAGAAAATTGTTCAAATAGTAAAAAAAAAAAACCAAACCCAAACCAAACAACCCAAAACCAAAACAAAACAAACCACTCGTGCACATTGAATAGTATTTTTTGTGTGTGTGGGTGCGCGCCAGAAAGCGTAATTTGTCATGAATGAAAATTGTATGTGACAAAGCTGTAGAAATTGTATATTATCTCTATTAAGGCTCAATCTGAACAAATGTACTTTGGCTAAACACAGGTTCAGAAAAGAAGCATGAGAAATTATCATCTTCCGTTCGTGCTGTCCAAAAAGGTATCATTTAAATTTGAATTCTTAATGCATGCCCCATAGCAAACCCATTGTCTCTGTTCATTAAACTACCTGTCAGTAGTAATGTTCCGATATGAATCAGTTTGAGCACATAATTGTTCTGAGCAGAACAAGTGAATCCTGAGCTACTCATGCATGTCTCGAGGACAGTATGCAAAATGTTCAGTCTCTTTGCTCCTTGCAGAGGCAGCAAAGCAAAAAATGAAAGTACTTACATCTGAAAAGAGGAACGTTTCAGCATTCTGTTGGACAGCTCATGCAGATGCAAATGCTACTCGGTATATACACAGAGATTCTTAGCCCAGATATAAGTCCTCTATATCGGAACATCACTGAATCATGCTGACTTTTTTTTTTTTCTTTATCTCAATATCTAAGTTTTAGCTTTGGTTTTATTTCCCCTGGCATTTTGTGCTCTAAAGCTTAGACTTCAAGTTGGGTGGTTGACTGTGATGATAGATAGGTAGGAGCTGGGTGGGATACAGTGTGTGTTTTGAAGGAAACAAACAACTAGCTATACTAAAAGCAACATTTTTAACAACTGTAAATATTTACAGTTGAGCTTATTTGATGTTTTGTTTTTTTCAGACCAAACAAGTAAACTAAAGTACATTCTCCAAGATGCAAGATTCTTTCTCATCAAGAGTAATAACCATGAAAACGTGTCACTCGCTAAAGCAAAGGTATGTTGAATTTTCTTCAGGCTTATTACATGTTCTATTGTAGACACACCCACCTTACTGTAGAAATGCATCTAGAGAGAGACATTCTTTTCTCCGTCACTTGGCTCTTGGTAGAGGCAAGGATGAAAGCTTCTTCATTCTTCCAGGGTAGCTGTTCTGCTTCCACTAACTAAGAAAACTTTCTAGACCATCTGTCATTTTTCTTGATAAGAGTAGGGTTAAAAAGGTCCTCAAGGTCTGTTTGATAATGTTCTAAGCCAGCCTCCACTGGGAATGCTGTGATGGTGTGTTCTCCCTTTCATCAGCACCTGTGTTCATATTGCTGTACTGTGAGGATGCTCAGAAGGTTGTCTTGGCATTCGCCTAATGCTATAAAAGTAATTTTTTTTTTTTTTTTCAGTTCGTTCAGGGATCTGAAGCTTTATTGCAGAAACATCTGCCTGGCAGTGCTGGTGTAAGGGAGTTATTTGGGAGGGATTCCAGTGCAGTGGACTAAAGCTGCTGAGAAATTACACTAGGCCACTCTGGTGGTTTTGTATTTGTATGTGTTACTTGGAACAGCTTGTAGAGGAAAAAAGCTAATCTGCCATTACACAATATACACAGAGTAGGTGATTCTACTACTGCAGGTTTTCTAAAATAGACTAGCATTGACACAATTAAATGAATGTTCAAATTCCTGGACAGGTTTGGCTTCCCCTCACCCCCAGCTTTGGGTCTGATCGGTGCAGTGAGCACTATTCTGGCTTGTGTTTGCTTCAGCTCTTTAGAGGATTTACATCCTTTCTGTGCCTCATCCACACCTGGGGCTGCAGCAGTTCCCAAAGTCCTTGGTGTGGAAGCTTTGTCTCTGTGCCTAGGCATCAGTGCTGTGCCACTGCACTGGCATGAAACTGGCTTTTGTGGTGCCAGTGGAATAAGTTGTTTCAGTTCAGAGCAGGGCTCTGCATGAAAAGCACACACAAGCAATACACATCTGACTGGATGCTAGTAAAAAAACCCCAAATAGTTCTCTGATGACTAATGAATTGTCAGTCAGGCAAGAACTAATCTGAGCACAGTGGGACATGAGAACATATCTTTGATAAAAAAGGAACATTTTTCTTTGCTAGATGTTATGTCATATTCTGAGGCTGAAGTTTGAACTTCTTAAACCAGCATAAGCTTCTCCTCTGAGTTTGCCCAGAGAATGGATTGGGGAGCTGATCTTGTTGAAAAGCAATACAGCAAGACTGGTATTCTATATCTCATCTTTTTGGTACCTTAAAACAGATGTGGTGTTATTGTTCCCCATCAGTGGCTGCTGTAAAGGTGGGAATGTGGGAGGCCAGACAAACTGTTCTGAGTTGTCTTGCCAATTCAAAATGTTAGCCTGGTGTCTTTCATGTTTCTGGCCCTTCACCAAGAGTTTTAAAGTCTTCAAGCTGTCCTCAACAAATCTGTCATACTAAGAAGATTATTGAAGTCTACCTGCCCACCTTTCAGTATATAAGCTGCTATTATTTTCATAATTGGTGTTTATTATGTGATATATATGAACTCAGAGTCACTTAAAACCAACATGAAAACCTTTGCCTTTGGTGTTTTTAATCTAGCTGTCCATCACGATCATTGCAAATGAAACCTTACAGATGGTGTAAATGAATCTGCAGTGTTCAAAAAGAGATGGGAAAGCCAATATTTTAAAAATTCTGTCATGGACCAGGCTAAAAATATTTTCTGAAGGAACTGAATTTAGCAATACCTTTGTTTTCATTATTTTTTATTCCAGAACACCACTTTGGTCTTGTTTTCCTCATCTGCACTATAGACTTCTATTAGCTAAAGGACTTGAGATTAACTCTTACCTTTTGATGGTGGGGTGGGGCTTGTTTTGTTTTAGGGAGTGTGGTCGACACTTCCTGTGAATGAAAAGAAGCTTAATGCTGCATTTAGATCAGCAAGGAGTGTTATTTTGATATTTTCTGTAAGAGAGAGTGGCAAATTCCAAGGTAAGGGAAAGTGAGCTAATCTCAAGGTAAGTGAAAGCAAGTTTTATGTACAGTAGCTTTTCTGTTGTGTCTTTGTTACAATTCCTGTGAAATCCTTTAGGATTTGCAAGACTGTCTTCAGAGTCCCATCACGGAGGATCACCTATACACTGGGTGCTGCCTGCAGGAATGAATGCAAAAATGTTGGGAGGTGTCTTTAAAATTGACTGGATTTGCAGGTAAATAAATGAACAGTTTAGTTACTGTTTAGTAACAAGATGTTGTAATATCATTTCTGTGTGTTACTCAGGTGCTTACAGCATCCTTTTGAAAACTTGATTCAGCCAGAGGTCTGTCCTCCAGCCTCCCCAGATCCATGCTTACATGTTACTAAGCTTAGGAGTCAAGTCTGTAGCTGGCATGCATTATTTTTTTTTTTAATTTAGACAATTAATGTAGAGTTTTTAACACTTGATTGTGTTCCTGCACTGATCTCTTGCTCTGAAACCGGAAGACTGTATTCTGAAGTCTCTGAGTAAAAACAACTGCTCACTTGAATAGGCAACTGTGGATAAACAGGAAGAAGGAATTCTATAAGATTAAATGTCTTTATCTGATGATGTCTTGACATCTGACAACAAAGAAAGTGCTGCTGCTCTGAAATAACATGAAATAGTACAGTTGTTTTGTGTGAACATACTGCTCACAAACATGATACATCAATGATTTAACTGTGTGCCTTACAGAAAAGGATTTAAACCTCCCTGAAAAAAAAATGAGCTGTATTGGTCCTGTGAGAGGGCTTTATTTCAGTAGGTACCATGAGCTACCACCTGCTGTAGAGACTGGCCAGCATATTCAAATGGTGAGATGATGTGTAAACATGATGTTGGTATTGTACGAAGACCAAAAAAATAAATTCTCTTTGATTGGACAGGCTGTCACAGCATGGACGGTACTCATTAATATTGAAATAAGTCAAAGGGAAGCCTTCAGTTACTTAATATGTACTAATGTGTTCAGTCAGAGACCTGACAGTGCAAAGGGTAAAAGGATTATTGTGTATGTAGTGTCCTGCTTCGTGCATTTAAAAATTTTTTTGCGAAGAAAGGAAGCAGAACTCTAAACACTGCTGCTTGCCTGTTTAGGCGTGAATTGCCGTTCACTAAGTCTGCTCACCTGACCAATCCTTGGAACGAACATAAGCCGGTAAAGATTGGACGCGATGGACAGGTTTGTTCATTTTAGTGCTTCTATAACCCACATCTTCCAGTGCTTGCTCCCTGCTTCGTCACGTACAGAAGGTTTGAGATCTTTTTAGATGAGTTCTTAGTTGCAGTAGAGTACTGGTGAAGGCACTCACCTTATTGCTGATGTTGCAGAAGAAGGAAGCAACAACATGGTGCCAGTTCTGTTATCACCTTTGTGATAAACAGTGCCTGATGCTTCAAAACTCTGCCATGTTCTGGATTTGAAATGTGCCATGCCTTTGCATTGAATGGTGTGCCAACCTGTGTAGCATCAGTTTTTAAGAATGAATTCTAGTGCTTCCAGCTGTGTTCTGCATTTTTTTAATATACTGTATTACTTAGGGCATACACTCTACTTTATATAAAGTACATGCTAAGTAAATTTTAAGTGAGGTGGCTGTTTGTCTTGTCAGAGATACCAGGGTACAAGTGTGTTCGTGCTGTCAATAACCTGGCCTTGAGTGAAGTAACAGGTCCTGCTTTCCTAAGGCAGGGTGGGGGTTGCATAACCTCAGTGCTGTATGGAAAATGTTATTTTGCCTGTGGACACGTTCACTGTGTTGGGTAGCAGAGGTAAAACAATGTTTTCAGTCTTGTTTTTAATTTAGTGTGACCTTAAAAAGAAAAAAAAAGTTAACTTTGTTTCTGTTAAATGGTCAAGGAAATAAATTTCATATATTTTATAGTGAGAGTCCACCTCACTATAGATTTGCAACCTGGATGTGGGTTTCATCTTTTTTCATAAAATTGCCGGGGAAGCCTTGTTTAGTGCTTGCTCTCCCAGCTCTTCCAACTTGGGTTATTTTCTGGCATGGTTGTTGTTTACCTGTTTATATTTTGTGTAACCCTGAATGGATCTCTTCTGAGGACATGCACCTGACTTTTGCTAGCTTCATTTGACAGCCCTGAGTTCTTGTACTGGAAAAGGGAGTCAAGAGTTGATCTCTGTCTCTCTCTCCTCTAAATGACTCGTGGTGGCGGATGCACCCATTGTACCCATCTTGTCCCCAGTACTCTTCATATTCCTCTTTTATTTCAGACCAAAGAGACCCAACCTGCTCAGTAGGAATTGTGCTCATTCAGTGAATCTTGGTATCCTGTTTTGAAACTTTTCTGTTTCTCCTGCCCCCCTAGTTTTTGAGAAGCAGTGATCAGAACTGCACACAGTATTTAGACTGTAGGTGGAACATGAACTTTCAGTGTGGTGTAATGACTTTCTCATTCTGTGTTGCTTTCCTAATAATCCTAAACACACCACTTGCTTGTTTTAACTGCTGGTAAGCAAGCATTGGGCTTCTATTTTCGTGGACCTGTCATACACCGAAGAACTCCCTTTTGAATGGCAGTAGTCAACTTCATCAGGCCATGGCTTCATTGTTGAAGCTGGGATGGATTTTTTTCCTACGTGTGTTACTTTTCTCTGTGTAATAGGTGATAATTTTCTTTGTGATGAAAAACAGTCCTCTGATTTTGTAGCAAAGCAGTGATGTGGCCTGTATGTCTCATGGGAAGATATGGTTGCCCCAAGTATTGGACTGTTTTATGAAAATTCTAAATAGTGCCTAAAGAGTGAAAGGTAATGTAAGTGAATTTTGCTCTGTCTGTAGTGATGCTGAAGTCTCTTCGAAGTGGGCCTTTTTTCTTTTTTTTTTAATGTATGTTGTCAGTGTATTTGGGGAGAGTTTCATTTCTTCAGTTTATAAACCACTACTGAACTTCTAACTGATTCTAGGAAATTGAGCCGGAATGTGGAACCCAACTTTGTCTTCTCTTCCCTCCCGATGAAAGTATTGACTTGTATCAAGTCATTCATAAAATGAGGCACAAGAGAAGAATGCACTCACAGCCCCGGTCCAGAGGACGCCCCTCGCGCCGAGACCCTGTCCGGGACGTGGGAAGGTTAGAAACGTTCTTTGGACTGATAGTAGGCACATGTGTCAGAATAACCTGATGGAGGAGTGTCATTCGTCAGAGCTTTCCCTGCGATAAAGAAGAGAGAAAATCCTCAAATCAAGCTGCATGGACAAGTTTGTGGCTTCATTGAGGATTTCACATGGTTCCCCGGTCTGTCATTTTTCAAGAGGAAAATGGGGATCTTTGCTTTTGCAGAAAAAAAAGCTCTTAAGTGCTGTCTAGTTTAGACTAGATCGTTTATTGAGCTAATGCAACATGTAATGCGAGCTGTAGGTAAGCTTGGCTGGATAATGAGCAGGCTAGATGGAGAGAAGGAAATTATTTCTATGCCAAAAATGTGTTAATATCTTGTAAAAGCCTTTTCTTTCAGGTGTGTCTCTGGATAAGCCTTATCAAATGTGGGACTTTTATAAGGATCACTTAGAATTTTGCAGAAGATGCCGCCTCATTTTGAGGATAAAAATATTTAAGTTATTTTGATATTCAAGAGGAGCATTATTGGGACTGTTTCAAATTGTGTCACCGTGATGTGTTAACCCCATTGCCAGATATTCTCTAACATGTAACCACTGAATTCACACATCTTGCTGAGCTTCTGAAAACAGTAGGTTCTTCCCAAAAGGGATCAAGTGGCCCTTGGAGACCCGGCAACAAACCAAAAAGAATGGCTGTTGCTGTGTCTGTATATACAACCTTTCCAGATGGTGGCAGTACCTGTGGACTTAAAGTATTTTTAGAGGATCGACATGGTTATTGATCACTGCTATATGAACTTAACATCATTTTCCTGAAAAAAAGGGGGTATAACTTGTTACAGAATTGGAGAAGTCTTTGCAAAGAACTGATATTAGCCCTTCTGCCAAACAGCTTTTACCCGTGTAGCCACTTTGCATACAGACTGATGTATGGTTTGGGCTGAAACCTTTGGTTAAGTTTCCTCTTTGTGGAAACATCCTGTGGTAGGTACAGATACCCAACAAGAGTCCCCATTTCCTTGAGCTTAAAAAAGGACACTGTAACCAGTAGGTAGGAGGAAACCTGGCAGCGCCCCCCTATTTTTGGCTTTAAAGGACTGAACACCGAGATGGCTTTTGAAGTTAAGCTAAGAGGTTTCCAGTGCAATAAAGTATATGCAAGTGAAGGTTTTGCAATGGACTGCAAACTAGACATAGAACACCACCACACCTTCTCAAGCCTGCCAGGGCCTCCATTTATGTGTGTGGCTTACAGCTTAAAGTCAGTAGTTGGACTACTATATGAACTGTTTCTATCATATTTTATACCGGTCGTAAATGCACTCCCAAAACTACAAGAAAGCGGTATGTTTATTCTTTACACCAGCTTTTATTTTCCTTGATCTGATTTTGCTGTAGATGCAACTGCTTTGGTTTTTGGGCTTTTTGCTCATAGTAGAGAGTCTGCTTTCATTTAAAAAAAAGCTTAGTAACTGGGTATGGTGGGCTTTAAAGACTGAAGTTGGGAAGGGGGAGGAGAAATGAGTATTTATAAAGCTAAAAGCTATGTGAGCAAGTTGCACAGTAATTAAGCTATTTAAGAAAGTGTTAATTTCTTGTCATAAGGAATTGTATTGTGGGGGGTGGGTGCGATGGGAATGGATTTGTAGCTGCTTTGTGGTTAGAAACTTATGTTAGCATTGGAGTCTCCCATTAATGTTTCTGTACCTTGGTGGAGCGATATTAGCAGCCAGTTTTCAGTTCTTCATTAAACACAACAGAAACTGGAATGTAACTTTTATAATCAAAACTTCCTCCCTGAGAGTGAGGTTCTTTTCCCTAAAAGAGCTGTTCGTATAGAAAGGAACCCAAATTATTTTAGTTATTAGGAGGCTTAAGTATTCTTAAACTTTCTGTAAAAGGCACCAATGCATTGCTGGTAAATTGCTTAGAACAGAAATTGTTGCAAATAATATCGCTGGCCTATCCAGTTATAAAAGCTACAGGGAAAGAAGCAATTTCACAAAGCATCCAGTTTTATTTATAAATGTTACAGAAATAGACCATTAATGTAGAGTTATTTACCCCGTAGCTATCATACAGCAATGTCTATGCCTTCTGACTGTAATTATATATTTTACTGTCTATTTTCACTGTATTTAGTTCTGTAAATTCTTTTGTTATCTACTAGGTTGTTTCAAAATGTAATGTGGAAAGTGTAATGTTAAAGCTTAAGCCTGAGTTTGTTTTAGACAAAATTGTTACCCTTTTTTTGGTATGAAGTTGGGTAGAATTCTTTCCTTAACAATGAAAGCTCCTGTAGCCAGAAAGCAGCAATGGAGGGTATTTAATTGAACTGTTGTTCCTGACTATTTGAGTTCAAATTTAAAGCTGTAGAACATTTTGAAGCAGGTGGAATTCAGAATTATTAAGTTGAGATCCTGGGCAGCTCAAGCTATTCCTGTGAGGTACTCTGCTGTGACGAATGCTCCAAGCAACCTTGTTTAATTTTTGATATCTAATTTGTGTAGGCGTCGACCAGAAGATTATGATATTCATAACAGCAGAAAGAAACCAAGGATTGACTATCCCCCTGAGTTTCACCAAAGACCAGGTTAATATCTTACTATGAAGATTTGTGTGCACCAATTCACAAGTGTTTTCTCTTTTAGTGTATCTTCATTAATTCAAAAGTCAAACATTGGTATGACTGGGATATAAAAATGGGAATTCTCCTAAGTGCTGCCTGCTGGTTTAACTCATCTCTCAGAGAAGCAGTGTCACTGTTTCACTGTTTTGAGAGAGAGATGAGTTAATCTAGGCTGAGCCCTCTTAAGAGCCTCAGGGTTCTGTACATTGTTTTGAATGATCCAGATTTTTTTCCTCAGAAAGCAGTTACAGGGAAACTGTCACTTTTAATCTGTTGAATCTTGCTTCAGTCCTATTAGAAATAAGTATACCATTACTTCACTAGTAGATTTCTCTGTCTTAAGAATCTGCATTTATCTGTCTGGTTTACTTGGAAAGTCTGTGTTCTTTGCAGCAAGAGTGTTGTTGCTGCTCTATGGCTTTCCATGATTGTTTGAAGTACAGAGCAAATTTTTTTAAAAAATAATGAAGCTCAGAAAATATTTTATTAGCAGAAGCATGTCTAGTGACTTGTACCATTTTACTGAGCTCTTTAAAATTTACTTCATGGGATTAACTGCAGCTGCAAAACTTTGCCCTGTGGGGCTTTTCCAGATGTTTTTTAGGTCGTTTTAAAATTAATTTTGTGTGTAACATTGTATCCAAAACCCATTGGAAAATTGGCCTTCAGACTTGTGCAGATGAACACATTCTACTGAAGACACAGTTTATAAGTAATAACAGCCGTGTGCTGACTGCCATGGGACACTACCCTTCAAATTTGTGGGCATTCCCAATTCATTTAACTCAAATTTAAGTCTGTATTTGCACAGATACCCCCTTGCATATTTGTTTGTACTGTGTGTAGGTTCCTGTGGGTATATTTGTCTATTTTGTTCGTTATACATTATGCTATTCTGTGCTGTCTACAAGAAGACGTAAGTTTCTGAGAGCTATTTTGAAAGCAAGGGTGATTGTGAGTAGGCACAACTTCATAGCTGGCACAAAATGAAAGGTCAGTTTCTAATGAGTATGATTTTTTTTTAAGACTGCTAATTTGAGATGGTAAATCAAATTAATACTGCTTGATGTTCGAACAGGGTATATAAAGGATCCCAGATATCCTGAAGTAGACAGGTAAGGTGTGTTCGTTATTCACTTTATGCCCTGGTAACTTGTGTGTATGGATAAATTGGATTTAGTTCTGCAAATTTTTATTCCCAACAGACGATTTTCAGGAGTTCGGCGAGATGTATTTTTAAATGGGGTAAGTTGGTGCATGTAGACTTTGGAGAACTTTTTATGTTCACCTTTCTGCAATCCCAAAGAACGCTCATCACAAATGTTAATGCTACTGTCTTTCATTTTAGTCCTACAATGATTACGTGAGAGAATTCCACAACATGGGACCACCACCACCATGGCAAGGAATGGTTTGTGTCTTGTTGAATTCATTTTTTTCTCTGTAGAAAATGGGGGGGGTTTGTTCCCCTCTAGAGGAGCACACCATATTCAATGTGCACTCTTCCCTTTGCCTAAAATGTATCTCTGCTGTAACTGCATAAAATTTTTATGGGAAAAAAATTGCTTATTTCAAGTTCTGTAGCAACAGTCCAGCATTCTAAGAAGCAGTAGAGCAGCAGGAAAGGTTTGAACCTACAAGAAACTGAAAGCTCTGAGGAATTACCAGAACCCTCCTTTAACCTACACGAAAGGGTGTGATGAAATCTTTTTATTCTGCTTAATATTCATAGTAACTTGCTTTCGGACAGCAAATGCATCAGAAAATTGGACTTGCTGCAGAGGCTCATGGAATGGGCTGGAATGCTCTGGTGCCACACAGCGGATGGCTTTTGCCTGTGGCAGGAGCAAAGCAGCAGAATGTGCCACACACCGTGATCAGAATAAATCTTGCTGTATTGCAGCCCCTACTGAAATGCACTTTTTTCCCAGTCAGATGAGCATATGTATCAGTGCACGTATCTGCTGCTACATACATGGAACTTGACTGATTTCGCACTGGCACAGCTGTGGTTTTGCCATTGTGTCAAGAGGAATAGTCATTATTTTGGTTATATGTAGTAATGCTAACCATCAAGGTCCTGATTACTGATAACTAATCAGTCTTCTGGCTCTTGTGTGGACTGTGAATGAGCAAAAGGCAGCACCAGGTGTAGAGATGCTACTATAGCCTCATTTTTCTCTGCTGAAACACAACTTTGGTTTGTCATAACTGAAGAAAATGAACAAAGTTGTCAGACTGGAAGGAAAATGTTTTTTCAAACACAGCTAAGCCTCCAGAAACTCCTTTCTCCCCTAG
>NW_008606023.1:18007-45677 GCF_000691845.1 Merops nubicus
CCTCCTCATTCTGCATGCTGTCAAAGTAGTCATCCTAAAATCCAGCACTTCCACCTACTTCATGATAACAGTGTAGGCGAAGTTGCTTCAGTAATACAGTCAAGAAAGGCCTTGTTGATTGAAGAAATGGAAGAGAACAGCCAAGAGGTATCTTGTTAAAAAAGAAAAAAAATATATATACACACATATATATGCACATTAGCCTTTTGTCAAATAATTGTCTTGTAGAGTAAGTTTGTTCATTTGAAATAGGAATATATTCATAAGGAATAGCACTGAAAAGACTAAGATTTCTGTAAGAGCTTCTGGGACAAAACTCACATTCCAGATGAATAGGTTTTGTTTATTTTTTTAATTAGCAGCAGTTTTATGTGTGGTATTACTTTGAGGCAGATACAGAAAGAAGGCACTTTTGGAGATGGGGAAGTTATTGGCCAACTTACTTTTAAAAAAAACAACCAACCAGAAAGAAGAAAGGAAAAAAAAACAAAACAAAACAAAACAAAACAAAACAAAAAAAAAAAAAACACAACAGTAGAGTAATAGTAAAGCTTGCCAATTTAATGAAGAACAGTCTGCCAGGCAGTTTGGGGGCTGTGATTGGATATATTTATGTGTCATATTTTCCAATCTGAATGCAAGCCACCTGTGCTCCGAATTCCCAGCACTCAGCCTCGTATGCAGTCCTTTGTTTTGAAATGCTCAGTAAACCTCCTGTTAATTTCTTGCAGCCACCGTATCCAGGCATGGAGCAGCCACCACACCACCCTTATTACCAGCACCATGCACCTCCACCTCAAGCTCACCCTCCATACTCAGGACATCATCCTGTACCACATGAAGCAAGATACCGGGACAAACGAGTAGTAAGTGTCCACAGAGACAGAGGGGGACGTGAGTCTGCAGGCCAGAGTAGGAATTTGGGGTACAGATATACCCTAACCTGAGATTTGTTGACTTTGATAAACTGCATTTTTAAGACCTGTATTAGTTTTCCTTGGGAAGATCATTTACTTGGATTGACTAGAGACTTCCAGCGTCTTTGTAAAGCCTTTCTTCTCCCAAGTGATGCAGGAGAGCAAAATTCTCAGAACTTGCCCTTAAACTGAGGTGCATGCTTAAAATGGCTTCCACCTCTCCAGGTCCAAAACTAAATGCTGAAGCCCAGTTTGAATAAGGACATGCCTGTAGCATTGCCTGTGCTCATGCACAACAAATTACATAATCGGCAGAAAAGTTTGTTTGGTAACTTTTTGCTGGCACAGCAAAAACCAGGCCGGATTGCTAAAGAACTTTTGTTAGTTGGCTTTGAAGGCTGCTAAGCTTTTGGGCCTCTTGCTGGTGGTATGTGGCCTTCTGGCATGCGAACCCCCATCTGCACAGTGGAAGCACAGGCGTGGTGCTGCTCTGGAGAAACTTCTGCTTAGGGGTGCTGGGCGTCCGTTTTTATTTCTTCATTTTAAACACTAGCCTCTCACGGGAGTTGGGGCCACCCCCACGGGTAAGGGAAGGGGGCAGTTTAACCAGAACGAAAACAAACCTCTCTCCTTCGCCGCAGCACGACTACGACATGAGAGTGGACGACTTCCTTCGCCGCACGCAGGCGGTTGTCAGCGGCCGGCGGAGCCGCCCTCGGGAGAGGGAGCGGGAGCGGGAGCGCCCCAGGGACACCAGGAGAGACAGAGAGCGTGACAGGGGCCGGGACCGGGACCGGGAGAGGGAGAGGCTTTGTGACCGGGACAGAGACAGAGGGGAACGGGGCAGATACCGAAGATAATCCATCTGGAACCAGTGCTCACTTGAAACAAAAAAAAAGCTTGTATTTTTTTGTGTGTTTACAAGTAGTACATTTTATTTTCTGCTGTCTACTTAAAGTTCATTGTGTAGAAGGATTTATAAAGACCTGACCCTCTATTCCAAGCATGCAATGAACTATGAACTGGAAAAACTCGGCCAAAAGTGAAATATGCAAGGCTGACACTCAACGTCGCCTTTCTGTCGGAGCAGAACGGGAAACAGCTAAGAATGTAGATGCTGACTAATTCTCAGTAAGTGTTCATCGACTTAGTGACTTCATTCGAGGTTTTTGAATACTGATTGATAACTGCCATTTTTTTTTTTTTTGCTTTGATGTTTCCTTCCTGTAGTTTCACATGGTTCAGTGGGAGAATGCTGCTATCAAGTATGCAAATATTGAAGTATGATTTTTTTTTTTTGACTGTATGGCAGTGTTGTAGCAGCCTTTTTTTCTTTTTTCTTTCTTTTTCTTTTGTTCCACTTCCCTCCCTAATCCCCCTTGTTTTTTAACCCTATCTGTAAAGTCAAGTGTTTTTTCAGTCTTCAGTAATGGAAGCAATATTAAGAAGACACTATTGATACCTAATTTTTAACCTTTTTTAAAAATGTCCCCATGTTCAGTAACATTTTGGTCAATTCTTTTGTTTAGTCTCCTTCCAAATGTACACATTGCTTGGAATGTTCACAACCTGCGTGTGTGGAACCAGAAAATATTGCTGTATTCTACATTGCTACCGTTTTTTTTTTTTTTTATATAAAAATAAATTGGTAACTATTGAAATGATTAAAACTATAGATCAGGTTTCTTGGTCTTCTAAGCTTTCCAGCTTTGATAGATTTCATCTGATAGATTTATTCCGATGGGGTCAGGGAGGCCAAGGCACAGCTGGAGCTGACAAGGGATGCAAAGAAGAGTAAGAGCTTCTACAGGTATGTCAGCCAGAAAAGGAAGGTCACAGAAGCGTACCACCACCCCCCGGCCCTGCTGAGCAGGATGGGCAAGCTGGTAACGGCAGACAAAGAGAAGGCTGAGCTACTTGGCTGTTTTGCCTCAGTCCTCAGTGGCAACCCCTCTTCCCACACCTCCTGGGTACATCGAGTGCAAGATGGAGATCAGAGGAGCAAAGTCCTTCCCACTGTAAGAGAAGACCAAGTTTGTGACTACCAGAGTAACCTGAACATAGTCCATGGGACCTGATGAGATGCATCCCAAAGTCCTGAGGGAGCTGGCTGATGCAGTTGCCACTCTCCACGGTATTTGAAAAGTCCTGGCATCGGGTGAAGTCCCTGGTGACTGGAAGAAGAGCAACACTGCACTCATTTTTGAAAAGGGTAGAGAGGAGGACCTTAGGAACTACTGACCTGCCAGCCTCACCGCTGTGCCAGGGGAGAACATGAAACAGGTCCTATAAGCTATGCTATGGCACATGGAGGACAGGGAGGTGATCTGAGACAGCCAGCATGGCAAGTCCTGTCTGAGCAACTTGGTGGCCTGTGATAGAGTGACCACATCAGTGGATGGAGGAAGAGCTACACCTTTCATCCATACTTCTGTAAGGCCTTTGACACTGTCTCCCACAATGTTCTCTCTAAATTTGAGAGACACAGATTTGATGGGTGGGCTGTTCAGTAGACAAGGAATTGGTTGGATGGTTGCGTCCAGAGAAAGAGGGTGGTGGCCAACAGCTTAATGGCCAGATGGGGAACAGTGACAAGTGGTGTCCCTCGGGCCCATACAGGGACCAGTGCTGTTTGATGCCTTCATCACTGACATAGATGGGGATTGAGTGCACCCTCAGCAAGCTGGCAGATGACACTGAGCTGTGTGGTGCAGTTGGCACATCTGAGGGATGGCATGTCATCCAGAGGGACCTGGACAAACTGCAGAAGCGTGTCTGTGTGAACCTCGTGGCATTCGACAAGGCTGAGTGCAAGTGTCTCTGCTCGTTGTGAAGATTTTGGACTAGATGACTTTTAAGTGTCCCTTCCAACTCAAAGCATTCAATGATCCTGGCAGGAATCGTACTTTGTAGAAAAGTACTTGTGTTCAAAAATAGTTTAGAGATGCTTGGAATAGGTGAAGTTGATCTGAAGCCTGAATTTAGGAAAAGGACTGATGAAATAAAAGGTAATTTCTGTTTCCATGGTGAAGTAGTCACCTTACAGCTCCTGCAGCTAATCAGAGTTATTAAGGCCCTACAGGTTCCACTTAATCAAATGATCTTCCAAGCTATTGAGAGGCTGTCCTCAGCCATGATGGTACCTGTCTCCCAGGCATGGGTTAGTCCTGCAATATCAGATGTTTCCTATGTCTTCTCTGTAGTGGTTACTTCATCACTTGTTATTTCTCTTAAATAGGAAATAATTGAATCTGAATGTCAAGGCAGGAGTGGGGAGAAGGAAAGTAAAACTTGTAGTGGAAGTTGTTCAGTTTCTCCAGCAATTTTCCTAGCTCTCAAAACTTGTGTGAGTAGCACTGCCTTGGTGGACTTCTTCACATCCTCTATGAACAGTTACAGAAAAACCTCTCAGCCCCAGGGCCTGGAAGCCAAGTGTTCTGCTTTCTGCTCACTATATTTCTGTCCAATCTGGAGAGAACTATTCTGACAGGAGAGGCATTTTGGTTGTGAATCATCAAGTCTGAGTAACATAGGAAAGGGCAGAGTTAAGGTAAGGAGACTAGCTGCAGATTGAGCAACCCCCCAGTACCACATGTGGGAATCCTGAATTTATGAAATAATACAAAAATAAAATTGAGAAGGTGAAGCAGCAATAACCATTCTAGGAGCCATGCATGTGCGTTTAGTTGACAGGGTCCCTAGGGATAAGGCAGTTATGACTCAGTTTTATTTGGGCCAGCTAGCTAAGCAAGCAGCTCTGCCCCACAACAGCTTTTTACCATGACTGACTTCAATGGGATCGTTCATTATATGCCCAACCTAAAGCACATCCTAGTAATTTTATTCACCAAGGAATGTGTGTAAATGCATTGATGAATCAGCCTAGAAGAAGAAAAAGTGCTGATGGAACCAGGATGTCTATTCTTTCTTCCTCTTTACAATCCTGCCACATCTCCTACAGCAAAATAAGCAGCACTTGGCAGAAATGAAGACAGTGATGGCTGTACAGGTGAACAACAATGCCAGAACATCCAGGCAGTGGTACTGGTACCAGGTGAGGTGGTGAGAAGCTGGTCTCAAGTGCTTTGCTCCTTTGTGACGCATGACAAATTCAATCCAGAAGACAGCTCTGTCTAGAGGCTTAAGTGGCTGGTCATGATGTATCTTGGATAACCTTAGAGCGTTTTCCTTATAGCTGGGGGGAGAAAAAAAGAAGCATGATAGAATTATAGAACCATTTTGGTTGGAGGAGAGCCTTAAAATCAAGTCCAACTGTTAATCCAACACTGCTGTGTCCCAAAGCACCATATCTACATGTCTTTTAAATACCTCTACGGATGGTGACTCCACCACAAAGAAAGAAACCAGGGAGATTTGTCACAGACTCCTGAAACAATCCATTTGGCATCTGCCAGTCCTCTTGGGGAAGTCAGCGAGCCCTGCTTTTACTTTCATCAGCATTATGTAAATAAATTTGAAACTGGCTCAGCTTATTCCTATCTGCATAAAACTGGTTGTGAACAGTAATAGCAAAAGCTACTCTTTAACACAGCAAAAATATTCCAGATACTCCTTTAAAAAAAAAAAAAAAAAAAAGGCAACACAGAAACATTTGCAGCATTTTCAGTTCCAATAAAATATAATGGGCTGGTTTGGGCTCGGATAGTTAATTTTATTCATAGGAGGCAGTATGGGGCTATGGTTTTGATTTGTGCTGGAAACAGTGTTGGGAACACAGGGATGTTTTCGTTACTGCCCAGCAGTCCTTACACAGAGCCAAGGCCTTTTCTGCTCCTCACAGTGCTGCCCCACCAGCGAGCAGGCTGGGGGTGCACAAGAAGCTGGGAGAGGACACAGCTGGGACAGCTGACCCAAACTGAGCCAAAGGATATCCCACAACAATAAAACTAAGGACAAGGTTGGTGGAGGGGCTGCATGCACCAGATTTCATCCAGATCTTTGGAAGCCTGGTTGTGATCCAGGCTGTTGTAGATCACCTCCACCGCAGCAAATTCCCTCAGATACTGGATACTTCCATGAGTGTTGGTCCCCTTGCTTCAGGAACTTGCAAGTTCTTCCTTGAAGGGATACCTGTCCTTCCCGCTTGACGGGAGTCGCTGCCTGAGACTGAGGACTCCTGCCTTTTTTCCAGTCCCTTTGTCAATAGCCTTATCCTTAGCAAGGAATCCCAGCTGCTGGGCTTCCATACCTTCTTATTCCTGACTGACTGATAGATAGGGTAACCAAAGGGTATTGGTAACTCAGAGGCAGGAGAAGGACTTGCTGTGGCTACAGACAGAGCAGACATAATACAAGTAGAATCATTACCTGGAGCCTCTAGAGGATTTATACTAGCAGAGAACAAGGAAGAGAGAGAGCAGAAAACTCTCTCAGGAGCTGCTCTAGGCTTTCCAAGAACTATTTTTCTCAAAGGGATCATGAAATGTAGTATAAGAGAAAAGAGATTACTGATCTTTCTGACAAATGCTGATTCTCAGAAATGAGAAATGGTTTTCATCTGAAACTCAGACTCCAGCTACTCAGTATATTTGGTTCCCAGAAGAGCCAGCAGAATGCCTCACATCAGAAACCCAAGACTTTAATAACCTCATCCTACTGTAAGGCAAGAACAAAACTCACGTGGAATTGTTAATGACTGTATTCAATGCATCAACCAGTTCCTGCGTCTTCAGTGTGCTGAAATCCAGCCCAACTGCAGCTCCCTTTGCCTTCATGTGAGCAATGTTGTCGTGCTGGTCACCAAACATGGGAATCCCAACCATCGGGATCCCATGGTAGATAGCTTCATAGATTCCATTGGTCCCACCATGAGTAATAAAGGCTTTAGTCAAGGGATGGCCTGGAACAAGGAAGGAGAGCCACGTGTAACAGCAAGCTGTGGCAGACTGCTCGCTGGGACCCAGCACCACAACCTCCCCAGGCAAATGCACTGCTGGAGAAGGGAACAGCCCCGACCTCTGGATCAGCATCGGAGCTTGCACGTGGAGCTTTCACACGTTCACGTTGCTTTTAATGCGCTGTGTGAATCAGCCTGTCCCTCCAGGCTGCTCCAGAGAAACCTCAGCCCTTGTGCTGTTGTGCACTTCTGACTTCCACAGGTTCACAACAGCCCCCTGCTGCAGCCTGGCTTAGGTCAAGCACTTTGAAGAACAAGCCCTGGAGATTAACTGCAGAGGCCAAATCCACCTCCAGAGTACATGTCTACTTTGATGTTTACTCCTGCCTACAGGTGGTTCTTAGCCCTTCCAGATAATTGTCACCGAGCTCTGTAAGACAGAGGCTTTTGCTTTACAGATCCATCCTTATAGCTGAGCTCGAGTTGCTGCCTTCTGGGCCGCTGCTCCCCGCTCACTTCACAGCCTGTCTGTATCTTCCATGGTTCCTGTACAGCCACTCGCTTTAAAGTCAAAAGCAGGCTAGGGAACTAAGGCTCCAGAAGCAAACCTCTGCTGCTTAAGCTGCAAAACTAATTGTAGCCACAAGTGTTATGAGGTTCTTTTGACTGAATAAGCTATTTTAGTGGCAAAACAAAGAAAACAGTTTTTCCAAGGGCACAATTCATCCCAGATAGAATCACTCTTACCAAGTAGGTCATTTTGGGGTATCCAGTCATAAATCCTGGTGTTGGAGCCCAGAGTTTCTGGTTTTTTCCCTTTGTATCGCCACAGGACCTTGAACGTAGGAGGAATAAGATAAACACAGTGCATGTGAAGTGCCCTTCTGTATTATTACACGTAAAGCAGGGCTTTATCTCAAACTCACATACCCTTTCCCAGTAATTCAGATACCTTTGGCTCACTTTAGCTCTTTGATCAGTTATTAACTGCTTGTTATAAAAATCGCATAGAGTGACTGTTATACCTTGGCCTAGGGACACCCCCCCGTGTCATTTGGTTCAGAGGAGGGGAAACACCAGAGCTCCCCAGGAGGCGATTCAGCAGTCTGCCTCTCTGCAGAGCCCAGCTTCCCAGCTGTGGCACGTCCAGCAGCAGGCTCAATGGCTAGAACTGTTCCCATTTGGAAAAACAAGGCAAGCTGTTCTAGACTTGTGAGGAAATTCACCTTTTGTGGAAGCTGTCTGAGGGCTCTGGCAATCATGTTACTTTTTTCATCACTTAGGTTGTAGACCATTGACCCAAGAGAGAATACCACGATGCCGTGTTTCCCTGAGCTCTGAACAAATTCTTCCATTTCCTAGGAAAGGTGGAAAACAGAGTAATTACGTACTGCAGATTACACAGATTTCTGTAAACAGAGAGCATAAACTTTTCAGTTTATCAAGGAGACGATTGTGGTGTATGAGCACCTCTGCTGACAGAAGGCTGTTACAGAGACAGGCCTGGCCCTGTGCAGAACAGTTTCTCCCCAGGAATGAGAATGAGCAGAGGGCCATGCTGTGTGACACACTCCCTAGCATAGTCAGTCATGGTTCTGGATTTTCCTGGAACCTGTACTTTGCATTTCCTAGCTCTGCAGGAAGGGAAAGTCCTGAAAACTAACAGGGGTTTTCAGCATCCTGATTGGACATTCATTGAGTCAATGCCATCGCTTTGTTAGCCAGCTACTTCTCCATTTCTTTCAACACAGCACATGTTGATAAACAGATTTTCTACAAATCAGACCCACAGGTCTTCCTGTTCCTTTTTTTCATTGCCATGTGGAATGGAGCAATAGCATCCAAATGAGACTGGTTATGCATTTCCCCCAGCTCCACCCTGCTACTGGCAAGTGGGAAGAGTGAAGGTTTCCTTTGGCAGACAGCTTGCACTGAAAATACCCTACCTCCTCCAAGGCTCCTACAGGGGTGGTAATCTACACCAGAGCTTGTCATATTGCTGTCATCAGTATCTGAGAGTTTCAGATTTCACCTGAATATTGCACAGTCACAGCAGAGCAGAGCACAGGCTGGAGATGATGGTGGTTGTTTTACTCCCTTTAAGATGACTTAAACTAAGCAACAATAGAAAAAGTGTTTATCACTCAACTCTTTCTGCAAGTCTTGACTCCCATTTTATCTACAGAATTTTTCCTGTCACAGTGCCATTTTGCATTGATATTTCAATATTAAAAGAGGCTACAAGTCGATATCTTAGAATTAAATCTCATATTTAGCTACTCTGAGGTAACACCTAGTTTTCCTAAAGCAAACATTGCATCCCCCCCCTGCTGCACTCAGCTATCCTCTTTTAAGACAGCAGGCTGTAAACCCAGCCCTCAGTTTGCACAAGTACAGACAGATTGCTAAACATCGCCATCCTCCCCATCAGCAGCAGAGCATCTCCTTTAGAATGAGCTCTCGTGGCTTGCATGGTTGAACAGGGAGAGAAACGCTTTCTGTTCTGCCAGGAAAACAACCAACCAACAGCAGAACTAAGCTGAGATACCTTTGGCAATGGCTTTGCAGGCTGGCAATGAAGTCCTCCAACGAACTCAAAGTTGGGCAGGAAAGGGCGTGGAAATTCAAGATCCCAGTATGTCCTGATTAACCAGATCTCTGCCTTCCCCATCGTCTCACACAGGGTTGTGGGCCTTCCTAGAGACAAGGCACAAGGGGTTTACAACACACACACGAGTGGTCTTGTTTGCTGTAGATTGCAAAATAGGATCCTTACCTTTGTCTTTTGGCACTCCCAATGGGTGTAATATACCAAGTCATGCATGAAAAGAAAATGTGGACAAATCCAGACCTGTTTCTTGCCCTGTCCTGTGTTTTGCCTTGGCAGGTTGCCATGAACAAGGCAGTGCAGTCTTTCAAGTGATTTTGAGCCTTCAGGATGAATTTGGAGCAGTACAAGAGTAAGTGGGAAGCATTTAGATCCTGTGATACAGAAATGCAATTCTTGTACCACTGAATTTATTACCTGTGCTTGTAATAAAAATGTACGTTGGGGAAGAGAACAATCACAGAAAATGTAGTTCCAAATAAAAAAATTATAAATTTCAATAAAAGAATTGCAAAGTGATGATCACCAGTCAGGGAGGAGGAAAATTTTTGAAACAAAGTTCTGTGGCATTTTTCAAATGGTGACTCCATCAGTGACTGCTCAGACTACAATAAAAGACAGGTACAGCCAACCCTAGATCTCTTGAGGACTGGGTCAGCTCCTTCTAAAACATACTGGGAAATTTTGGCCAAATCTGTAGACGCTTTGAATCTCATTTTATGGAAAATTCAATGTCTCTAGAAATCCATCTATAGAAAAAAGCTCAATGGCTAGAACTTTTCCCATTTGGAAAAACAAAAATAAATATTCTCATGTACGTGTTGCAAGTTGTTTCTGCAGGATTTTCCCCAAACACTGGAAAGGGGGAGTGCAAGGTTTAGAAGTGTTGGTAAATGCTTGTCCAAAGCCAGCCTAATGGAAGCAGAAACCAAGCAAAATAACCACCAAGATAAAAATTATCTGTAGAACACCTTATACTACTTGATCAGCGTTGTAATTTACACGAGTAATATTTTTTAACTTCAAGAACAATGAGTCAGTTAAAAAGTTACTGGGGTGAAAATTAAGCCTGCATGACAAGCAGAGTGAAATAAAGGTGTAATTAAGTCTAATGTAGTATTAAAAAAAAAAAAGAGTCAATCCAGGGAAAAGTTTGCAGAGCACAGAGGCATTCTTGGGAAACACAGGAAGAGACTGAGGGCAACAGAATAGATGCCCTTGTGCTTGCTGTTCATTTGTTATCTGCCTAAACATAGACACTCTGTACACGATTCAAAGTCTATGAACTGAAAGGTCTCTTATAGACTTTGTATCAAGCCTGAGCTGTACTCGGTCAGATCAAAAAAGTTCAGTTACGCATATAGTTTAAGGAGACTATTTCAAACTCTGAAAAGTGGCTGAAAGGGAAAGGTAACAATTCTTAGAATTTATTATTGGTGAATATGAACTCATGCTTGTCATCCTCTACTAGGCAGAGCTGCAAGATGATACCTCCAGACAATGCATGCAGTGTGAACGAAGAGTGCTGTTTTGCTCTGCAGTTGTCCAGGGACAGCCAGTGTTCCTAGTTACAACTGGGTTAACCCCATCCCAGTGCTGCCAGTGGGGCTGTCTCCAGTGCCTTACACTTGGTTAAGGCAGGATTTTGCCCTCCAACCTTTATCTACTACCATCTTAATTGTAGAAGTGCCTGTCATCAGGATGAAGGGACAGCTGTCCTCTGAAAGCACTAAAATGGGCATACAGCTCACAGCAAGAGCTCAGCAGGAGTATCATCATCAGTGACAAAAATTAGAAGTATGTGCTCTAAAGATCCTCAAGAGGAACTAGAGCAAAACTGCACTGGTGTCTGTCAGACTAGATCAGACCTAAAAGGGAAAGCACGGCTTCCATGTGACCAAAATGGGATTACCATCTCCGTTGCCCATGGAGAAAGGATATTTTGAGACAACAACATTGAGCTCCCAAAACATTCAAAAAGCACAACCTACGCAAGAGGAGAAATCACTCAACAACTGTCTTACCTAAGACATTACTGTAGTACCCATCCCATTCCTCTCGCCAAAACTTCAAGAAAAATACATCTGTGTAGAAGTAGAAGAGGAAGTTCTGCAGTCTTTCAACAAAGGACATGTGGTCTGTCAGCCCTCTTGTGCTAGCAGGCACGTAAGACGGTGGGGACGGGAGCCCACCACACAGCCTCTCCACCGCATTCCCATCGGAGAACCGGAAGCTGTAGACAAAAGGGATTGCTAGAATTTCTGCTATGAGCTCCCCACCTACAGAGAAGGGGTCGGCAATCAGAACATCAAACTTGGCCTTCTGCAGCTTTGCTATCAGCTGAGGGTTCGTCAGCAAGGTGTCACAGATCTTCTTTGTCAAATCGGTGAAGACCTCCAGGTCCTCTTTCATCCTCCATATGATCTCCCAGGGGTAGACATTAGAGACCTCATTTGTCCAGAAATTGACAAAGTCCTCCATGAGAGCATCCAGGGTCTTCTGGGTAAAGGGGGCTTGCAAGACCTCAAAGGTGAAGGGGGAGGAGGTGTCTTCGTAGTCAATGAGCAGATTGCTTGAAGGCACCAGCACAGTCACTTCATGACCCCGGAGAACAAGCTCTTCCAGCAGTACTTTCACATTGATCCAGTGACTCGCATCGGTGGGCCAGACCACCACCTTCCCACAAAAGCCTGCACTCCAGCAGCATGCATATACCCAAAACCAGGAGAACCTTGGCCCCATCATCTCAGCGTTACTACTCCAGTCTGAGTGGGCTGGAAGCGGTTCACTGCTGCAGTGTGCAAACACTTCAGAGCCAGCCAATAAAAGTGAGATCCACTTGATGCCAAGGTTGGTGAGAGGGCATGTCGGGACACAAACAACACTCATGGGAGGACTGGGCAAGCAGTAAATCCTGTTCTGGAGTCTCCTGCAGAGCCACAGCTGATTTCAAAATGATGGCAACTTCTGTTTTCGCTCCCCACAAAATGCGTTTTGTGCATGAGGCCTGGGCATTGCCAGGGCAATGGTGACCACCCCCATGCCCACACAAGAAGCCCTGTGGGGCGGAGGGGCAAACAGAGCAGGCAAACAGCGTGGTGCAGCACTTTCCACGGCAGTTCGGTGGAAGGGAGCTGAAGCTCTGACAGTTCAGGAGGTCAAGGGGACTCATCCTAATTGACCCTCGAAGCAGAGTGGTGGACACTCCTTGCAGAACACACGTCCACGGGAACCAAAGAGATCCATCCATGGGTCCTGAGCGAACTGGTGGATGAAGTTACTAAGCTACTTTCCATCACTGAAAAGTGATGACAGTCTGGTGAAGTTCCCACTCACTGGACAATGGGAAACAAAACCCCCATCTTCAAAAAGAGACAAAAAGAAGACATGGGCAACTACAGGCCAGTCAGTCTCACCTCTGTGCCTGGTATGATCATGAAGCAGATCCTCCTGAAGGTTCTGCTAAGGCACATGGAAAACAAGGAGATGATTGGTGGCAAGCAACATGGCTTCACCAAGGGCAAATCGTGCCTGACAAACTTGGTGTCCTTTTACAATGAAGTTACAGTGTGGGTGGATAAGGGAAGAGCAACTGACTTCATCTACCTGGATTTGTGCTGAATGGTCAATGCTGTTCCACATGACATCCTGGTCTCTGAATTGGAGAGACATGGATTGGATGGATTGGTCACTCAGTGTGTAAGAAATTGTCTGGATGGCTGCACTCAAAGAGTTGTGGTAAATGGTTCGACATCCAAGTGGAGACCAGTGATGAGTGGTGTTTCTCAGGGATCAGTACTGGGACCGGTGCAGTTTATCATCTTTGTTGGTGACGTGGACACTGCAGTTGAGTGCACACTCAGCAAGTTTGCAGATGACACCAAGCTGTGTGGTGGGGTTGACACATTGGAGGGAAGGGATGCCATCCAGAGGGACCTTGACAGGCTTGAGAGGTGGGCCTGTGCCAATCTAATGAAGTTCAACAAGGCCAAGTGCAAGGTACTGCACCAGAGTCAGGACAATCCCAAGCATAAATACAGGCTGGGCAGAGTATGGATGGAAAGCAGCCCTGAGGAGAAAGACTGATTAATGAATGTGTGAGTGCAGCCCAGAAAGCCAATTGTATCCTGGGCTGCATCAAAAGAAGCGTGGCCAGCAGGTTGAGGGAGGTGATTCTCCCCCTTTACTCCCTTCTCATGAGAACCCACCTGGAGTGCATCCAGGTCTGGAGCCCCCAACACAAGAAGGGCATGGACCCATTGGAGCGGGTCCAGAGGAAAGTCACAAAGATAATCAGAAGGCTGGAACACCTCTCCTATGAAGACAGGCTGAGAGAACTGGTGTTGTTCAGCCTGGAGAAGAGGACACTCCAGGGAGACCTTACAATATCTGAAGAGGGCCTACAAGAAAGCTGGGGAATGACTTTTTACAAGGGCTTGTAGTGACAGGGCAAGGGGTAATGGGTTCAAACTGGAAGATGATAGATTTAGATTAGATGTAAGGAAGAAGTTCTTGACTATGAGGGTGTAGAAATGCTGGCACAGGTTGCCCAGGGAAGTTGTGGATGCTCCATCACTGGATCTGTTCAAGACCAGCTTGGATTGGGCTTTGAGCAACCTGGTCTAGGGGTAAGTGTCCTTGCCCATGGCATGGGGGTTTGGAACTAGATGATTGGTAAGGTCCCTTCCAACTCAAACCATTCTATGAATCTCTGTGAGGACCTGGAGCCCTTTCCCTGTGTTGTGATTTAATCTTGATAGTCAGCTAACCACCACAAAGCCTCTCCCTCCCCTACGGTAGGAGGGGAAATGTAAGGGCAAAAATTAGAAAATTAATGGGTTGAGACAGAGATAATTTAATAAGCAAAACCCAAAAATAAACCCAAGAAAAAACAAGTAATGCAAAAAGTAACGCAAACAATTAATCACCACCAGCCACCCAAATCACAGCCAGGCCCCTGAGCAACAGCAGTCCTGGCAAACTTCCCCTCCCCACAGCTTTTTTTGCTGACCACAACAACACTTGGTATGGAATGTCCTTTGGGTCAGTTGGGGTCATCTGTCCCTGCTGCGTCCCCTCCTGGCTTCTTCTGCACTCCCAGCCTACTCACTGGGAGGACCAATGTGAGAAACAGAAGAAGCCTTGATGTTGTGTGCAAGCACTGCTCAGCAACAAACAAAGCACCCTTGTGTTATCAACACTGTTTTCATCACAAATCCAAAATATAGCCCCATGCAAGCGACTATGAAGAAAACTAATTCTATTCCATCTAAAATCAGTACACCCTCATTCCAGATCTGCAGGGTGAAGATAACACGTTCCTGTACCAAGCAGGAGCTCAGAGTGGGGAGGGTGCATGAGCAGCCCATGGGACTTTTTGAACAGCTACAGGATGGTCCCTGTCTTCTCACATGACTACAGCTTAGATTTGCTTCTTTGCCCTGTAAGAACCAACCTACCCGTAAATCGGGTTACAGTTTCCATCTCCTCATTTACCAGCTGCAAATTGTCCTGCAGTGATTCACAACTAGTCCACAGGGTGCTCTAGCTCTGTCCTCTCTATATCTAGGTGTTGTGGACACACAGTGATACCAGTGAAGGGACACCGTCCTGGCAGAGGTGACACCAGCATCAGTCCACCCCAGGAGAGAAGCAGGAGGAGGTGAGGAGCACAGGTTTTGCTCACCTTGCTGCTTCTGTGCCTTCTCTTGGGAACATGCTGCAAACAGGCATCAGTGTATCCATATCATGTAGTCAAGGACAGATGCAGCCAAGACAAAAGACCCAGCTTCTCCTCTTGACTGTATTCTGCAGATGTAGTGGAGATGCTTAGTGCTACTGAGGTGCTCAGGGAACAGAAAAGGCAGCTGCTCTTTCCTGAGCAGAATTCAAACGAGGCTCAGACTAAGTCTAAAGAGGGCCTGAGCATTCCTCCAGGAGCTCAGCACCACCACATGACCTCCCCTCACTAGACTGAGGGTGGAGCAAGAAGTCTTTCATCATGCTTCAACCTCAACACTTGAAAAGGCCTTTAGGTAGCTCTAGGAAAGCAGCTAGCCTAGTAAGAACCCTGAAGAAGACCATCCAAGGAGAAATAGAAGGTGCATGCATATGCTGCAGGAATAGGGACATTGCCCCACTTCTTTGAGATGCTCCCCCTTTCCTTTTACACCTCCTTCAGGACTGGGTACACTCCAGATCAGTGCATAACACAGCCAGGGCAGAGAACAGCTAAGCTAACACAGTGGACAGAACAGGTATTGCACACAGACCCCTAAATCCTAAACCCCACATTTGACAATAAAAAAGGAAAACACAAGATCCAAGCAGCTCTGAGGCTTACACAACAGGACGTCAGCAAACCATGCTTCTGCCAGCACAAGATTTTCTAGTCTCTGTGAAATGTGGCCAGCAACACAAGCAAACACACAGCCAGGTCCTCTTAACAGTAGGACATCTCAACAGTTCAGCTCTTAGCAGAATTCACACCCTACTATTGAAATAAAGAGTCTCATATTGAAATAATACAGATTTTATCTGCCCACCAACAATGCATGTTTCCCCTGTTTCCTTTTAAGCACTACAATCATCCCTTAGAGTATAAATAATTATGCAACTATTATTTCAGAAAGAAAAAAAAATCTTTCTAAACAAATACAACTACCTTCTAATATTTCTGTTAGACCCTCTCAGAAAAGCAAAGAACCCTGCCTCTTCTGAGGGCATGGTATCGCTTCAAATTGAGACTCAACTGCTCTTCCAAGTCTTTAAAAGACCAGAGGAGGCCATTTAGAGAGAAGTTAGCAAGCAAGAAAGGTGCTAGTAGATAGAAAAGTAGTGTTATTGTATAGCTTTCCATAACCATTTTTTATTTCTACTTCAAAAGGTTAATTTCAGTACTAGCACTGGGTGGGTATACAGTATTATTTTGCTGTGTTTGTCGTGATTCACCTATGAGTATGATTGATGAGCTCTGTTTCAAGTGGCTTTAGCACTGCTTTACCTCTCCTAGACGTACCTGTACAGACTTACCTGTACTAGTGCAGCAGGTTTAACAGGTAACATCTCTACTTGCCTGGATTGTTTGACTTGACCCAGGAATTTTGGAGGAAGGAAAAAGAGTTCAGGGCTGTCTTGCTTCTAATTAAATCCACTAAGTTCTGGGTATTTACTCCTGTGTGTACAGGTGATGTAATTAAGGGAAGTAAGAGCAGCCTTACCTAAAACATCGCTGTAGTATTGATCCCAGCTTTCCCAGAGAAGATAATGATATATGATATCCTGAACAATGTAGGCGATGATGTTTTGTAGCCTCTCCAGGAAGACATCCTATCTGTTAGGCAGCTCATGGTGGCTGGTACGTAGGAAGGAGGTGCTGGGATTGCCCCACAGAGCCGCTCCACCGTGTTGCCTATGGAGAATCGGATGCTGTACACGAAGGGGATGCCCAGCTTCTCAGCAAACAGCTCTCCACTGGGTGCCGCTGGGTCTGCCAAAAGGACATCGAAGGCGGATGCCCGCAGCCTCTCCATCAGCTTCTCATTCTTCAGGACTAGGTCACAAATGATCTTGGTTACGTTCCTCAGCTTGTACATAAATTGAAAGATCTTGTGAAGACTTTCCAAGACTGGCAGCACTCTCTCCTCGTAAACCCAAAAATACAAAGTTTCTTCCAGTAATGTAGCCATCTCCTTTTTGGTTATCGGCACCTCGATCACCTCAAACTGGAAGGGTGAGGGCTGTGTGGCATTGAGGATGAGGAAGCAGGAAGGCAGCAGCACGGTCACCTCATGGCCCCGGACCACAGGCTCCTGCAGTATGTACTCCATGTTCAGCCAGTGGCTGTTGTCAGCTGGCCAGACCAACACCTTCCCCCCAGATCCCCAGCCCAGGAGAGCCAGCAGCCACAGCACTGCCACCTTCTTCCCAGCCATAGCCTGCTCTGCGTGGCAGGCTGACCTCTCAGCATCAGCCCTCCCAAGCTGGGCTGGGCTTCTGTGACTCTGCCTTGCTCCAGAGGGCAGGAAACCAAGAGAGCTGACGTGAAATCCTGCCCTGGACAGCGTCAAGTTTTCCTGGGGAAAAAGGTGACCAACTGGTGGCAAACAGCTTGCAGGAGCTGGAAGATGTGCCTCCTCTGGAGCAGCGGGGAGAGCCCTGGGGACCTCAGTCCAGCGAGGACTGTGTCCTGTTGGTCATCCTGGCCCTCCTGCCTGTCTGACTACAGTCTCTATGTTCTTTGCTTGGTGGAAGAGGTGACTATCATCCTTTTGTCTCTTTGAAGCACAGCTTGGTATGCAGCAAAGACACTCACCTGCTGTGTGGGCACCCTTTTGCTTTATAAAGCCACTGAGTGTCCACTTACCGTGCACTTAAGGTGCTGACCCAGGGCTGCAGCTGAAAAGTGACATCTCGAAGTGGATGAAACAACACATTAAGTGACTCCAGCATCAAAGACTGTCTTCATGTGAACTTGTCTCTTCCAGAGCATGCATCGTGAAAGGCCAGAGCTGGTAGGTGATGGTGTGAGCTGTCCTGCCTGTCACTAGGTGCCAATTATTCAAGTTGAACCAGAAAATCTGTTGAACAGTTTTATTTATGGTAAGCCTTCTGATGTGTAATAGAGAAATTATGAAAGGTCTCTTCAGTGTGCTAAAAATCATCATTGCTGAGCTCCTGCCCAGCTCTGTTACACAACGTTTTCCGAATGTTGTTTCGCAAGGCTTTTGCTACAGCTTCCGTGCTGCTTACGGGATGAAAATGAGGGTGATGAAAGCAGCTGGGTTATGAGAAGCCAAAATACCTCAGCTGCTGTGCACATGACACAGTTTGGTGTATTTGTGGAGTCCTGCAGCGTGCAGGTATTTGCAGACAACTGAACCCTGAGATATTTGCAAGTGCTCTTTTTCATGAGCTCAGTGTGAGGTTAGTGAAAACCAGCATGTTGATCACATGATTACTTCTTAAATAAATGAATTATTACACGTTGACTCAAAACAGTCCAAAAGAAAAGCCTGCAGAACAAGACTTGTTGCTTTCCCTGTTTTCTTGTGGGTGGAGGGTATGTTTTAAATAAAACTTGTTTTGTGCAGAGAGGACTGGTGTTATATACGAGTGACCTAAGTCCATATTACGTAGCCACAATGCACTTCAGTACTGCTGCTGTGGGTGGCAGGGTTGGCTCATAATTCACCAGCTCACCTCTCCTTGCTCCTCTGGATTAGGAAAGCAGCCCTGCTCCTGACTGCTCTCTGTGCAAATCATGGGAGGGGGGAATGCATAGGCTGAGCTCCCTTGCTGAGGGCCCTGTCTGCTGTAGAAGTTGTCTCAACTTCTGCATTAAAACCAGTTATAGCAAAAGTCAAATCCATCGGTTGGGATGACCACTGATCCCAGTCTCAATGCAGTGGCATAGTGGCACAGCACCCTGACTGGGGAATGGGTGCAACCAATGGACCCCATGGGCTCACTCCTTTTTCCACATAGGGACACAATGACAAACTTCTCGCTGACCTCTCTCAGACCTTGACTTGTGGCCCTACCAGTTTCCTAGCTCTGCAGGTGAGAGGTAATGAGAAGTGAAGTAACAGGAGGCTTACCTAAGATCTTGCTATAGTAGACATCCCATTCTCCCCAGTACCTCTGGAAAACATAGTCCTGCAGGAGGTAGGAGAGGAGGTTTTTTATTCTCTGGCTGAAGGACATGCAGTCGGTGAGCTCAGAGAGGGCCGCGGGCGCGTAGGACGGTGGGGCGGGGATCTTGCCGCAGTGCCTCTCCACCGTGGAGGCCGGGGAGAAGCGCAGTGAGTAGACAAAGGGGACGCCCAGCTTGAGAGCCAGGAGGTCCCCACAGAGGGTCACTGGGTCCGACAGCAGCAGGTCATAGCTAGACCCCTGCAGCCGGGCCATCAGCTCTCGGTTGGTGAGCACCGCGTCGCACATTAGCCTGTTCATCTGGTGCCAGTTTTTGGACAGTTTCCCCAGCTCCTTGTAAAACCGCCAGAAAGTCAAGGTGGTCGGCCTGTTGTTCAGCCACAGTGCCACTACCTCCTCAATCAGGTTCTCGATGGTGTCGTTCTGGAAGGGCACGTTATAGACCTCGAACTTCTCTGCGGCCTCAGACCTGGGTTTAATGAAGAGGGAAGCGTTGGATACCAGGACGCTGACGCTGTGCCCGTGCTGGATGAGCTCCTGTATAACTATTTTCACGTTCAGCCAGTGGCTGCCTTCTGTTGGCCAAACCAACACGTTCCCACAGAAGACAGGCCCTAGAAGAGCAACCTGAAGAAGGAGCAGCTCGAAGTATTTCTTAGAGCTGGTGGCTTTCGTGGCCATGGCAGTGGTAAGGGCTAGATAGCGTGGGAGTTTTTCTTTCCTGTTGGGGGTGCTTCACCTGTGTGTTTTGTTTGGTGGCTCTTTATTAGCACTCTTAGCAAAACCAAGAGTTTGCTGTTGCACATGCAGGGCCTTTAAAACCCACGTCTGGTCTCAGGTCTGAAAAGACAGAACAGGATGTTTGGTGATCCACTTTTCCCTTTCTTGTCTTCTATCCTGTTCATTTTCCCCTGAGGAAGTTCCTTTCCCTGGTTAGTAGGGTGGCAGCAATCCTTGCTGCTGTGAAAAGTCTGCGTTCAAACTACTCCTTTTGCACAAGAACTTAATCTTTTTTTTTTCTTTTTTTAATAGTAAAAATTCACCTAGTTTTTCTGAGGAATCCTTAGCATGAAAGAAAAACAAATAACAGGGGTTCTCCTCTACCTGTGTAATTATTGTATCAGTACATGCTGGCAGGTTTTCTAGCAGTATTAGCAAATAAGTGGCACTGCTGCCAACACTAGAGAAATACTGAGATTCGCTGAAAAAAGTATGACCACATTTGATTTTAAAATGCCTGTTTTCAGTTGCAACAGCTGGGGTATCTGTATGCTGTAATGTTTCTGTTATTTATGGCAGCAAATCTATGTGTATTTCTCCTATTCTGAGGGTCTCCCAGTTTTCTCCTCCTTTCTTTCCAGAAGCAGCACAGGGGCTTACTCAGCCAACAGGCAGCAGTGCTACAGGGGTGCTTGCTTGAAGATATTGACAGACTTGGGGCAAGAGCCCTGGGCAACACAAGATGGAAGAACACCTATGATGGGACTAGCAATGGCAAATTATACCATAGGCACCTTTAAGCCATCTCAAACCTTCTACAGCCACGTCCTTGCTGGTAAATAATATGAATTACCAGCAGTTACGCCCCAGTCCCTGCAGAGAGCTGCTGCCTCTCCAGGTTTCACCATTAATTAAAGCTAGTGCATCTTTACGGAGGAGGAAGCTGCAAGTGAGCCAGTCCCCTGGATGCCAGCTCTGATACTGAAACAAATCGCTTGTGTTGCTCCCGTGAGCAGAGGCAGGCCAAGGAAGGAGAGGTCACCGGGTACATTTACGGGGCGGACTTGGAAGTGGCATCCTTCTCCAGGGTGAGATGTTAGAAGTGCTGATGTTTCCCGCGCTGAGGGAAGGGAGCAGATCATGCCAATAACAACATGTAGTTTGTTCTGATATGTGACAGGTGGTTCCCGACTGCTCCCAGACAACTCTTAACACAGGGAGCTCCTTGCTGCTCTCTGGGGTACATCACCACCAACCTGGTCATGTTGTGGGCTCATTCTGGGTGTCTAAACATGGATCTGGGGCCCTCCTGGCCCTCAAAGATGCTTCTTAGAGCAAAACCCACATCTTCTGTGGTGGCCTTCGTGTGGAAAGTCAGAGCTTGAATGTCAAGCACTATGTGCTGGAAGGAGCTCTTAACCAATAGGAGCCAAAATGACATCTAAACCAAATGTGTATAATCCTATGCTTGATCCAACACAATCTGGGGAACAAATGCCACGCAGCAAAAAACTCTTACCTAGAGGAGTCTTCCAAGGAAAGTATCATGCTGTGAGGTTCAATTTGCTACAGCGGCTTGCTTCAGTTTCCTGCTGCTCACCCCTGTGCCTGGGCTGCTCTGGTGAGGCTGGGCATTGGGCAGAAGGAGCTTAAATAAGTTACCTTCTGAGCTGGGCTTTTCAAAATGAGGAAGTAATACAATATGGGATGTTCACAACAAGACATCTGTTTGGGACTATTCATTGCTTTGTTATGCTCCAGTAATTTAATAGTCAAGATGGTCTTCCCCACTCTAGGGTATATTATAATCTTATTACAGAGCCTGATAGGAAGTGTCTGACTGCTAAAAAAGATTTTTTACTCCCTTTAGGGTCTCAGCTGGCAAAACAAAGTTGTTTGCTAAGTAGTACACTTGTTTATAAACTGTCCACAGGAAAAAGAAAAAGATAAAATCTTGTGGTTTGTTAGCAGAGTTTTTAAAAAGTTGATGTGTTACCTGTGTGGCCCTTGATTCTGGGGATCTACGCAAATTTTTAATTACTTGAAAAATATAGTCATCTAAGTAGGCACCTCCATAGCTTTTAAATACTGTCCGTAGTATTAAACCTGACTTCTTCTAAACCCTCAGAATTCAGCATAATTATGCCAGCATGTTTCAATAGTAATTTGGCCTTGCAGCCAGAAGTTTCACTGCGATATCTCCATAGACCTTTGTATTCTGTATAATATCTTTTTTCAGGCTAACTTAGCTTATTTGGGAAAGTCCTGTAAGAAGCTTAAAGGTTTTCCAGCAGTTATTGAAAGGCCATGCTCATGTGGGCTAAGGCAGATGGAAACCTGGGGTTCGTTCCTAACCCCCAGTAACTAATTCCTTCATAGCAAATGAGCTCTATTACTAGGGGAACCAGAGGGTTAAATTTGTCTTTTTTCCATGGCCAGCTTTTAAAGACCATACTCAGATTACTCTTAAAGCAGAGAAGATAAGCATTTTGAGAGGATTAAAGGACAAAACCCAGAAAATGAGAGAAAAGTGGGGCTGAAGAGAATAGGTGGTGTTAAGTGTCTGTATTTCACACCTCTAGCATTCCCAAGCAGAAGTGCTGCAGGCAGTGATGCAACCTCCAGCCTGTTTTAAATAACCGGAGGCAAAGGTGAGTTACGCAAAAGTTAGGTAATGCCAACTCCTGTTTCCCACTTAGAGGGCTCTTCACCGTTTTGGTGAATGGGGGTTGTGGTGTACACGGAACCTTCATTTCTAGAAAACCTTGTTGCCAGCCAGCACCTCAAAAATTCAGTCCCAGGGTAGAAATGGACAACTTTTGCCCTGAGAAGCACCAAATGACTCTTGGTGGTTTCTTTCCACTTATTGCAATAAAGCAGCTTCTGGACTGAACGCAGACTTGAAAGTCTTGACTATCATTTTTTGCAGAGGGAAGGAGGGGAAGGCTGGGTGGGGAAAATCCCAAAGCTGGCTCATCCCTAAGTACAGACAGAAGTGAGTGGATTGAGCAATTTTGTAGAGGCACATGTGCAAGTGCTCCATGAAACTCCTATGCTCATGTCATCCCCAGAGGTAACAGGAAAACTCCAGCAGAAGTTACTGAGCTGAAATAGCCTTACCATAACCACCCTTCTCAGCTGAATTACACAGCTCCATATACCTCTCTGCCTTGCAGCTGTAGGACAAAAATACCACAGGTTAGCTTTATAGCATTTCACTTGGTTTTATTGCTTCAGTTTAAGATTTTATGAAGTCTCTCCACTGCTGTTGCAATGCTGCAGGGGCACCTTGGCCTTTGTATAGGCACCGGCTTGGCTTGCACTGGAGTAATTTCCACTCTGCAAAGCCAAATAAAATAAGAAATGAGAGAAGGTCCAGGCCAGGCTTTGTGTCCCTGCTAGGAATGGTGTGGGTTTGGTGAGGAAGAGGTGCTGCACCCCGTGGCTGCCAGCTCTACAGTGTGGTGCAGCAGTGGAAACTTGCTGGAGCTGTTTGCAGATATGGTACACCCCTGTCTTGCCAGCATCTCTCCAACCCTCAAGGCAAGGCTGCATGCTACGGAGATGGACGAATCTGCAAATGCTAAGGGTATAGACATGATTGGATTCATCTAATGACTCATCAGCCTGGAAAGGGACACTTGCTCTCTCCATCCCACCTTCTCACGCATGTTTGCTGCTCAAGCTCCCATGAAAAGTCTTTCCCTGTGCCAGGTCAGTTTGCCAATGAATTATTGTAGTGGATGAGTTTGCTTCTGGGCCAGGGAGGAGCAGGGCAAAGACCAGGCTATGAAGGAGCAGGAGTCACCCTGATCAGCAGGTCAGCAGCCCTTGCACTGAGCCATGCAGTAATGTATTCACATGCTGTAATGCATTTGTTTGTTCATAGCTCTGCAGGGGAATGAAAACTAGATTGAAATCCCTGCTAAATTTTGACAGAATTCACTGATTGTACACAACCCTGCTGCTGTAACATTTCACTGGCTTTCTGCTCTAAAAAACAAATGAGAAAGCAGAGCAAAGCTCATCTCTGGGAAGGGGAAAATTATAAGAAACAACTTTTTCTTAGATGCAGCCTGCTCACAATCCCAAGCCACATCTGTGTCTTTCAGGAGAGAAGTTTTGCTGTTTGACCCTGGAAGCTGCTAGCACAAGGTTTGGGCCTGGACCTTGGTACACAAGCAGTACCCCTGCCACTTACTCCCCAGGGGTATATCCATGTGGGAAGTCTGCACCTCAGCCTTGGCACATGTCCTCTGAGGCAGCCTCCTTGCCAGCACCACCTGTGACCAAGACTCCTCTTGTGTTTCAGCGTGCAGGGAAGGCAGATTGCTTTTCTTCTGATGCTGCAGGTTTGGATCTGATCCATCATGGCTCGGTCTGGGATGCAGAGAGGAGAACCTCATCTGCTGCTAACTGGAGTGTGGAGGAGTGTTTCTGCACATCTGTCTGGGAGGCAAACAGAGGCATCCCCTCTGCTCCCAGGAAATCATAAGGCTTGGACTTGGGCTCCACCTTGTAACTGTGAGGGATGCCATTTAATCCCTGGGAGTATTTCAGAGTCTCCTCCTCTGTTTGCTCTGGAGGCATGGGTTGGATTTTGGCTGTGGTGCTATATCCTGTACCTGGGGTGTTTTGAGGCTGGAGGAGTGAGAGGGAGGAACATTCTTTCCATTGGATGTCGTCAGCTCAGATGTCTGAAGACAAGATGAAGGAATTGGGGTTGTTCAGTCTAGAGAAGAGGAGATGGAGAGGAGACCTTATTGCTCTCTGCAACTACCTAAAAGGAGATTGTAGTGAGGCTGGTGTTGGTCCCTTCTCCCAAATTACTAATTATAGGATGAGAGGAAATGGCCTCAAGTTGCACCAGGGGAGGTTTAGATTGGATATTAGGAAGAATTTCTTCACTGAGAGAGTGGTTAGACACTGGAATGGGCTGCCCTGGGAGTTGGTGGAGTCATCATCCCTGGAGGTGTTCAAAAAATAAGTAGATGTAGCACTTGAGGCCATGGTCTAGTGGTTAGGGAGATGTTGGGATGAAGGTTGGACTTGATGATCCTAGAGGTCCTTTCCAACTATAGTGATTCTACGATTCTATGACTTCTGCATAAAATGTGGAAGCACTCTTGCCCACTTTCAATGTGAGCATCAAGGACTTCTGAGCTCCTGCCTCTAAGCCAGCAGGAAACCCCTTCTGTGGTCCATGGCCCTGCCCTGGGCATCTGTGCATGGCTGCAAGGATGAAGGCTCCTCCGTCCTCAGCGAGGCTCTCACCTCACCCTGTGTACAGCTTAGCACCGACATGCACTGGGAAGAGAGGCACCAAGTTCATATCAAGGGAGTCAAAGTCCTGGTTTTACGTGAGTGTTTACAAGGGAGCTGCACTCATCCTGACCTGATTTGCTAGATAGTGCTTTTAAAGGCAAAGCTACTTCTGCAATCTCTCCTCTGGCCTCCTAACCAAACACTTGTTTCTTTCCTGGGACCTTAGCAGTTTGGGTCTACACGAAACTTCTGGGGCACAACATTTTAGCCATCCCTAGCTGGCTATGTTGCATACCTTCAGCTGCTAAGCAGCATATATACAGTAGCAAGGGCAGGTGCTGTGAGCAGGTTGCACTTTGAGCCCAGGGACTAAAGATAGAAATACACACTCACACACAAAAGGTTCTCACTGAGGGTAGTGCATTAAAGCAACTACTAGCAGAAGGGCCAAAACACGAGCTGGTGCTGCTGAGTGACAACAGCAGGAGTAAGAATGAAAGGAAATTCCTGTAGCAAGACATCATGATGTCAAGGGGTTGAGAGATAAACCAGCAGAGGAAATTCAGCACCTGAATAGTCTGTGATGCCTTTAGCCTAAAAGTACACAGCTGGGGAAGGCTGTGTTATGAGGGAAGCCTATGGAATCCCAAAGGATGGGGAAGATCCGTGTGGATGAATTGCTGGTGGCATGCAGTGCATGAAATAAAGGACTTCCAAAAAAAACCCCAAAACCTAAAAAAGCAAGTTGAAGGAGAAAAGTGAATCCCCAGAGGAGATATAATGTCCTATGGGGTGTTGTGGATGCAATGACAGCCAGGTTTTCAAAGGCAGATGTGTAGGACACAAAAGTGCAGAGTCACCAGACACAGGAAGCTGTATCTGGCTCAGGAGCTCCTTTCCCACGTGGCATCTTTTCTGTACAGCAGAGGTGGCTGAAGCCACCACTTGCCAGTTCAAGTGTCTCTGCTTCTGTTTCTAATTACCTGGATTATTTTTACCATCTCCTCTTCCAGCATCTCTGGCTGTTCTGTTTGTACTGAGACTGCAAAGTAAGAGAGGACAGTGAGGTTCAGAGCCTGCTGCATCATTCTGTTACAGATGACTACAATCAAACGATACACAACCAGCATCATACAACACAGAGAAGCTCCAGCACCTGAGAGAGAACCAGAAACCATTACTTTGACTTAAAATAATATTTCTTCCAAGGAGGGATGACAGTTCTGCATCTTCTCTCTTTCTCCTCGTTTCCTCCATGCACATCCAGGTAGGTAAGACCTATCTCTGCTGTGACACCCATCACTCTCACTTTATTGTGTTTGTGGTACCTAATGGCAAAACTCCAAGGATTATGCCGAACAAAGAGATTTAACTCAGTTTTGCTGCCTGTATTCCCAGACAGATCCTGCCTGAGTCTCAGTCTCATCCCCGGAGCACAGTGGAGCTCCTTCATATCCGATAGCCTGTTTCAGCACTGGGTCGTGCCTGGAGGATGCGCCCCTCTCACTTCCCCTATCCCCTAAGTCCCCAGTCATTTTTCTTTTAAACTCTTGGCCTATTTCATCCACTCCTGAGAAAGAAACTGCATCTTCAGAAATGCTCCATGCTTACAATATCTCCTCCAGGTTGCAGTCAAGTTTGCCTTGTATGTGTACCAGAGGAAGAGAGGATGAACACGGGCAGGACAGGACAGCATCTGAGGAACCCAGACCAAGCAACCATCCAGCTCAGAGTTTCCTTTTCTTAGATGACTGTGGCTTAAAACCAGCCTTTTTTTTTTAAGCACCAGCTTTTAGCAGTGGTGTTCTGGGCCCCTAGCTGCAGCGTGTGCCCTGGTGCTGCAGTGTGCCCTTCAGCTCTACTTTTCTGGCCACAGTGGGAGGGGGAACAGCCAAGAAGACCCTTTCCCTGAGGACCTACCATACTTGATGGGCAACGTAGTTGCAGGGATTCTGGCACAGCATAACTGCTTCCAGATCCCTCGGATCACAACAGCACAAAAGCACCCAGATCCTGGGTGGAAATATTGGCACCAAGCCCCCCAGGCTGTGCCCATTTTCCAGCCACCCTGGGGCTGGTTTTATCTCCATCCTGCTCACCTGGGCTCTTCCACATGGTTCCAGTAGTGATGAGGGGCATGGCCATTGCTGTCCCCTGTCCTGTCATGTCCCTCCCAAAGCATTACATCAGCAGGGGGATTTCTGAGGCAGGAGGTGATCAGGGCAGGACCCTCTGTGAGCCCTGGCCATGGCAGAGATGCACATGTGGAAGCTGCTAGCAATTTTTATTCATCATGTGGTGGAAATGCCTCTGTACAGCGTACTGGCGTTTTTGTTTCTCAAAAAACAAAAACCCACAGAGGCCTATCCTACACGTCCTGGGCAGACAACATGGGGCTGAGGCAACGTGAGGAGGAATGAGGCTCCACAGCACTTTGTAGCCATGCAACAGGTTTCACATGGGTGAAAACTTGGGAGGAAGACACAAAAATAAAACTCATTTTGCAAAAGTCCATCTGGCGCAGGGACGCCAATGAGACACAGGGAAGCTGGGACAGGGCTGGAGCTGCTGCTGGGAAGCAGGACTGGCAGGGGGGGTCTGGGGGGCACGTAACGGCACCAGCTCAGATCTCGGTGCGGAAGCGCAGGT
>NW_008606024.1:0-35995 GCF_000691845.1 Merops nubicus
GGCACGGGACCCACCCCTGGGCACGGGTCCTGCGCCGGCAGCTGCTACCCGTCAACCAGCATGAGCTGGGAACCATGGCTCCAAATGCCAGCACTCCTCTCGGGGCATGGAGGGCAAGAGCAACAGTGGAGGAGGACCAGGAAGCAAGAAGCCCAGCTGTAGCTGGTCTGACCAAAGGTCAGCCAGCCTCCTAGTCTGACTTAAAGAGCAAGTGCTTGGGGGAAAATAGAGCAAACATAGCAATATGACCTCAAACACCTGCATCTTGCAACAGCTTCCCTTCATTTTCCCAGCCCCAAACAATCTGTAGGTCAAAAGAGACTTCCTGTGGTCTTTAGCTTCTATTTTGGGAACTGGGCAGTCACCCTCCCCAACGACCTATGGCTTTGGCATCTGCCTCACCCTGTGATCAGAAAAGCCAAAGCTTAACAATACGTGGGCTGAAGCACCACTTCATTCCCCACCTTGTAGCTGGTGGTTTTGCATGAGAACCCCAGTCCCCAGCTGGGAAGAACAATTGGTCCCCCTGCCATACCCCACTGCAGCGACACGACTCCCCTCCACGCATCCCTTCCGGGCTGCTGGGCTCTGCTGGGTCTGGCAGAACTGCCCCATCCTGCTCTGGCCTTTCTGAAACGAGGGGGCTGGCAGCACATCAAGCACACGCGGGCATGCTCTGGGTTTACCTGGTAGCACAATGAGGTTGCTTTGTTCTTTGCTCCTGATAAACAGGAATTGATTTGCTTTGTTGAAAGCCATGAGCCCTGAACTGACATTTTCACTCATCTCTTGCAATGCTGAGGTCTTATGCCTCTGGGTTATCATCAGCCCTGAGCTCAACCTTTTATATTGCACTGTAGGATAGTTTTACTCAATGTATATCACGCTTTATGTTTATCCAAAGGCAGATAAAGTTTGCCACTGCACATGATGGAAATCCTTTTTCTGGATCATTTGAGAGCAGATTTAAACAGCACAGATTTCCAAGGTGTTCCTCAAACACCTATGAAAATAATTGTGGTTGGGTTTGTTGCTTTTTTTTCTTTTTTAACCAATATTTTATTAATGAAAGGACCTCTCCTCTGACTGCATGGCCACCTAAGTCCCTGAAGACATACATCTTAGAACCCCTTTTGGTAAGGGGTCATGTCTTTTGGAAATCCCAGTAGGCTGCATCAACTGAATTGCCTTTATTTATACGGTTCCTGACAGCTTCAAAGAATCCCAACAGCTCTGCAGAGCAGGACTTCCCTGTACAAAAACCACATCAACCCTTTCCCAGTATTTACCCACACAATTCATCCCCTGTATTCCTTGCCAGTTTTATCAGCCAGCTGGTCAGTAAATACCCAGAACCCCTCTGGGACCCGTTTTAAAAACTGTTACAGGTGAAGCACACTTGTGCTCGGGCACCACGGCAGCTTCAGCAGAGGAACCTAACCTCTCACTTAACTCAGTTATTTCCTTCAACTCCTTTTAAACTCCTGCATTGATACCCCAGTCCTGGCAATTTGCTATAGAAGTACGTGTTCTATCTTTTTTACAGCCTCTGCAATAGGCACTGTGATGTGAGGCAGGCCTCTGCTGACTCCCTGCTGCCAAGTTAGGGCTGGGCTGGCCACTGGATGGATGACAGACGCCCTGTTAACTCCTCTGCCTTCCCAAAGGGGAAGAGAAAGGGCATAAGGGAGAGGGACTTATGGACTGGAAAACTAAACCAGCTTTAATGAAAATAATAAACTGAAATATATACAAATCCATACAAAAGCAGTATGGAACTCAGCCCGTGGAAATTATGTCACCGTCACCCCTGCTGCTGTGGAGCAGGCCCTGGGGCAGTCCCAGCCTGGACTCAGCAGCAGGCCCAACATGCCCTACAGGGGGTGGAACCCCTCGCTGGTCAGCCTGGGGTCACCCGTCCCAGCCGCTCCTCCCCACAGCCGCCTCTTCCCCTGCACCCCAGCGTGGGGCACGAGGCTGAGCAGTGCCCTTGCTCTGCACAGGAGCAGGTAGAGGGCAGAGCCCTTCTGCAGCCAGCCCTGGCAGGAGCTCCACGGAGCGCTGGCACTGCGGGGAGCAGAGCCTGGCTGGGAGCAGCTGCCGCGGGCTGCAGGCAGGGCAGGCACTCAGGGGACACGGAGCTGAGACCTAAGAGCACTGATCAGGATTAGCTCAGACCAGGACACCCATAAAGTGCATTCCAGCACGGTCACCTTTATGAGCTGCTTTGTGGCAAGCTCATGTACAGAAAAATACTTTAGTTTTCCTGCTATGGCCAGACCTTCCCCAGGTCCTCCTTTCGGAGCCTGAGCAGTCAGTAGCACTCTCCCAACTCTCACATGGTTCCATCTGTGATAGGTCTGAAACAGGACTGTTATTTTTCTTCCCCTTTGCAAGTCATCTCCCAGGATCCCTAATCTCCTAGAGTTTATAACCTTTTCCATCTTCTCCAGCTTTCTGAAAAATGATTTTTGTTTTCAATAGCCTCCATGCCCTTCTGTTTAGTCCTGCTGGCTTCCCTGTACCATTTCTCACGTCTGCTGTGATAGATGGCAGGCATTTGCTCTCTGCTTAGCTTATTTTCAATAAGCTTCTCCATTTCTGTGCAGTTCTTGTTTTGAACTTTGAGGGAAAAACAAGTGAAGTTTTCTATGATTTGCTTTGCTTTTTAATTTTTTTTCCCCCCTGTTCCCAAGGATGTTGATCTGAAGCACATTATAATTCCCATAAGAGAGCAACTCTTTGAAGACACTGTCCTGAGCATGTTTCTCTGTCCTTCTCAGAATCATGTCAGTGATGGCTTCTCCTCCCTGGGGCTCACTAGCCTGTAGCTCCATAGAAGTCTGCAGCTCAGACAGTGCATTGGGGTCACATCCCACAGCCACATCTGTCTAACTGACACAGGGCAGCTGAAGCCTCCTACCCTTGGCATGCCTCCTAGCTTTGTAGCTTCTCTGATCACCATCTTGGGGACTCGTACAACTACAGACAAAACCAACTGTTTACTTAGGCCTGGGAATCCAGTCTAAGGGGAATCTAAGTTATTCACTGACATTAGCTAGAGCCAAATCAGACCAACATGCTTGCTTCAACATCCACCTGCATCTTCTACCACCACCTACATCCACCCTCTCCTTCCCGTGCACTGTACCCAGGCGTTAGTGTCCCACTGCCAGTGCCCACGAAGCAGGACCTCAACCCTCTCCCATGATCTCAGACAAGAATACAGTAACCACTGGCAGAAATACAATAAAACTGACATTTTGGGTGCAAGCTCTTGTTGCAGATAGGCTGACTTGATGCTGAAGTGCTATTGAAAAGAGTGCATCTCTCCTCTCTCTGCCCTGTCCCACATGCAGTGAGCTGATGGAAGCCTGTAAGCAGAAGCACAGGGCTGGGTTTGCTGTCTTACCATATCAGGAGTCAAAGCAACTGACCCTGCAGCCAGGGGAGATCTCAGGTGGGTGGAAGGTGAGCACTTGGAGTGCACACAGGGTGGCAGAGACACCAGTGGGCCTTAGCTATGCTGTTAAGATACACCTTCAGGTAGGGGTTAGGCAGAAGAACAGCAGTAGCCAGGGAAAGGTCACCAACACTACTGGCCATCTCTGCAAGCCCTGTATGTGAACCATAAAGGTTCTAATGCCAGAAGGTGATAAGACACAACCCAACATCAGCTTTAAAACATTTGAGATGAAACACAAGCAAAAATTGCTGGGAAATATTCCTTGCTAGGGATCTGCAGAAGGTCTGACTAGACTGAGACATTACCCTGTTTGGCCTTATCTTTGAATTATTCTCAAACTGAGGAGGAAAACATACAACAAACAATGACTGCCAAAGTCTAAATTTACTGTGGGACTGATTATGGAAGAAGTGGGTGTGTATCCAGGTGGCAAAAGGTTCAAATGGGGGAACCATCTCTGACTGCCCCCCTCTGCCTTTGGACAGAAAGGAAAGCTATGACAGTGCCACTGGCAAGTGTCACAGAAAATTCCCCCATGTTAAGAAAAAAACATCTCTGAGTGAAGAAATGAGGCACCCAACAGCAGTCCCAATTACTGCCAGGCTCCTGCAGCTCCAGGTCAGGTGTGACCCAGAGCTTAAGTGTTAAAAATTATTAAAGTCTGGAGTAAACCATTTGTTTCACAGTGGGAACAATTAATAATGAAAATTCATATTACCAGTGCTTTTCACAACTTACTTATTAAGCTTCTTTTTTGGCATTGTCAGATGAGTTTTATGCCTAATATGAAGGTGCTCAAAGTTTAAAATTCATTCTCTGGAAAAACTGAAAATTGCTTTAATTTGGAGATTGATAGTAAAGAAAACATCTTTATCTTAGTGAAATCCCTTCAGATTTTTTTTTTAGTATTCAAATCTGGCAGAACACAGAGCAGCAAGGTGTCTATTGCTCACTTTCTGCTCAAGCTTGTCAAGTAGCTGTAAGAGCTGAGGGCTAGAAACATCCCAAGAAACCTTTCAGCTTAGGGACACTCGGGTCCTGGTTCACCTAAGGCAGAGAGAGCTGCTGTTGCCACTTTGCTGTGAGGTGGAGGAGAGGCAGATTGCTTAGGTCACGTTCTCCCCATAGTTATATCATCTATGCCAGTCTTGGCAAAGGTGTAAAACAACTGCAGCATGTTCCTCGGGCAACCTATCACAGTTATTAACCATGGAGAGATCAAAGCAGAGACTCCTTTGTCTTGCTCCTTGCAGCAGCTGCCCTCATGTTTCTACACATTACTAAAACACCACCATAAACTCTGTCTATAAGCTAAGAAAAAAAAAAAAATATTACAAGACCTTAAAACATCACCATCTGGTAACTCTCACCATTACAGTACCACCAACCTTAATGCAGTTGGTAGGTACGTGCTTCCCACCTCCTCTCTGTGCAGAATTATTTTGGAAATAGTAGAGCTGAAGGAGACGGCTGCGTGGGAAGCAAGCCTAAATCAGATTTAAAGCAACATCTTGAACTAAATTATTCATTTCCATACAGAGCAGAAATTTATTAATAGAAAACACAATACGATCTGTGCAAGCAGGCAACGGTTTCTAGTACTTTGTGCAATTGGACTAGGACTTAAATTAGAGAAGTGCTGGGTGAGAATCAAGAGGAGCAGGAGGAGGAGGAGGAGGTATGTGATCTAGTTAGAGAAACACATCAGCATCAGGAGACAAAGGTGCTGCTGGGCTGCCCCCAGGCTGTCACTGTACATCCCAACGAGCCGCTGGGGTTCCTGCTCAAAAGCATGATGCTGACAGCCAGACCTGCAGCCCCTCCCAACGCCCCGTGTCAGCCAGAGAGAAGTGGAATTCACCCCAGCACAGGGACCTACAACAGGAGTACAGCTGAGGGGCTCCCAAATCAGAGACCACCAGCTCCTACAGGCTCCCAATACCGAGAGCAATGAGCAACCAGTGACCACACCTACGTGCTGGAGAGGGAGGAGGATGTACTTCATCCCCTGCCCTGCCCTCCTGCCCCAAGAGGCAGCTGGAGCCACAGCCTTCTAGCGTGCCAGGCAGGTCTCCAACGTCCTGAGCACGGCACACAGGACGGATTTAGGAATACATGGTGCACTGAGGGTAAATCCCCACTCAGCAGCTACTGCAGGAAACTGGACCTGCCTGGATCTGTAACAGTTTAGGGTGAATTAAATTGCCCGCAGACCAGCCCTCATCTGCCGAAGGCTGGCAGTGGGTTGTTTCTCCCTGGGGGCTGCAAACAGAGCAGGGTAGTGTGTCCAGCACTCACCCCCCCGGGGGCTCACTGTGCCACACCCTGCAGGCACTCAGCCCCTGCAGACTGGCTCCTGTGCACGGGAGGTTCCGAACACATTCTGTGTGACTGTGACACCTCAAGACTGTCCTAACACCTAAAGGCAACCTGGAAGATAAGCCCAGGGCCATGTTTCCAGCCAGGGACAGTCCAGCTGACAAGATGTGCCAAACTACATTTTGATATCTTGCCGAGGTCCATGAACATCTTGAAGAAGAGAAAGCAGGGCCATTATTCTGTGTCTCAAAACCTTCAACATCCCTGGGAGCTAGAGCTGAGTCCAACTACACTGAGTTATAACTCATATTGCAATTACTCATTAGCTGCCCTGAACTACCAGCAATGGGTGTTGCACAGCAGATGGAAACAAATCGGTCCCTTTCAGTGGAGAGGCACCATTCATTTTTCTGAAGGCAGGAAGGAGGCAAATCCCTTTCTCAACCTAAAATGCTTTGCTGTAAACGCTCAGTGACAAGAACAAAAAAAGCACAGGAACTTCAAATATCACATCTGCATAATCAGGCTCTTTAGCACAGTGTTGTCATAAGCATACAGAAAGCAAAAGTAATGTTTAAATAAACCCCATGGAAGGACTGTGCTCATGTGTTTAAAAATAAAAATCATGCTTCAGTCCAAGTCCAGCTAGCAAAGGCTTTCCAGAACTCAACACCACAGTTTTACAGAAAACAGTTTTTAGATGGAAAGACAGCAATGAGGGGAACTGGAGAAAGAGCTTCCCAAGAAGTAAGAATAATGAAAAAAATAGAAAATAAAATTCCATTTTAATCCTTTTTAGCTTTACAGCTTTTGTTGCTGTGATGTCAGCAGAAGTCAAAACTAGTACTTTAGTGGTGGTACTAGTTTTAAGAAGATCAGGGACAGCTCCTAATTTAGCAGGCATTACAAAAACCTCTTGTTTTCTAGATCAAAACATCTTCTGTGTTGTAATTAATTTCACCCCAGCACTCTGAAGAGAGCAAAAGAACTCATTGTACAAATCAGAAGAACAATGGTGCTCAATATCCTAGACAAAATGTTTCAATGCTGGTGAGAACAGCTCCTATTACTCACACAGAGAAGGCAAACCCTTCCTCAAAGTGCTCACGTTTCACGTTTTCATCACAATAAACAGAAGGTGCTTTAAAACATCTTGTATTCAAAGCCACTGTGTAGCAATCACAAGCTGGCTTTAAGGACTTCGCTAAAAAATGAACAGTTCTGATCCAACATCTACAACACCAGCAAACACACATGATGGGTTACTTCAACAACCTCTCAGTAGCACAGTACTACCTCCTATTGCACAGCAAGCAAAAAAAAAAAAACAGAGAGATTAGACAAGGATAAGCAAAATCTCAAAAATACAGATTAAAAAGCTTCAAACAAACATACTTGTGGAAGAACTTCTCCAAAACTGAACCAGTAAAAACATGGGCTTATTGCTGAGTTATACTTTCAGTGAAAAAAAGTAGCAAAAAATGCCCCATTGAGGTCTGTCAGTAGCTCTTCAAACATTTTGCTGTTTTACTCTGGGCACAGGCAACACTGATCCACTCCACATTTTTGATCCATTCCAGCAATGCACAGCAAGCTGCTGCACAGGGAAGCTTTAATTTCCGTCCTCCCTGGGTACACACATTTTGTCTTTTCTCTTTCAGCTGAACTCTACATGTCCTGGGCTTATTTATTCCCACCTCTTCCATACCCTGAGAGCTTTCTGCAAATGCTCTGCCAAATCCCAGACCCATCTCCACACCCCAGGTCCTCCTGTGCATGGGGTGTGCTGGAGAGCAGAACGCTCCTGCCCTGGCGTGGGTGGGAGGCAGTGGAGGGGGAGTGCTACTGACACATCAGATCAAAGCAAGTCACCTGGAAAAAAGGGGAGGGATTTAGGCTAGCACAGAACACCTACTTCTCAAAGCAGCTGAAGAGGGTCTGCAGATAATAATAAAAGCACAAGCACAGCTCCATCAGCTGTGTAGGTCACCATACCATCTGTCCACCAGCACAACAGACCGTTTAATCCCCATCTGCCTGCGAACATTAGAAGCAACCAAGCCTAGGTTTCATTAGGGGTCATATAGCTTTCAAGTAAAATGTAGGTCTCAGATTTAGGTTAATACATTTTATTTCTGAGGACAACCTAGATTCAATTGCTAAAGACCCCTAAGCCACCATGCTAGCTCTCCTTTTTATTTCCATTGCAAATGCTTATCAGATTATGGGGCGGATGTGTGTGTTTAACTGATGCTCAGGCAAATCTGTTACTTGTGGTTACTTGTAGATGAACAGTTTAAAAAAATCAGGACACCTGTATCTACAAGCCAGCTGTAAGCTTCCTCTCACCACACTCACCCAGAGTAACAAATTTCAGAAGCAAGAGGGTGCTTGCTCTGTCGACTTTGTCCTGATCCAATCCTGGCAAGTTATTCAAAACTGAAAACAAACACACTTGGAAATCAACAGTAATTCACAACTGCATCACCCATTTTCCTCAAATGGCAGACAGATCATACAAACCTTAAATATATATGCTACCTTGAAAAGTAACAGGTGCCAAAGCTTTACAGAAAGCAGCGGATCTAGCCCGTGTGCCTGGCACTACACAGCCCACACAGTGACAGTGCTGAGGACATGCCCCTGAGCTGGGATTAAACCCAACACTTCTCCCAGCATGGACCCACTGCAGAAAACACTTTGAAGCTCCAGCTTGCAGGCAGGTCTAGAGGCCCTGCAGGGTGAACAGGCACTGCACCCGGCTGTGTCCAAGGCAGAGTCTGCAGGGGCATCACCCAGTCCTGGAAGGAGCCCTGGCAGCAGGGCTGGCAGCAGTGCTGCCAGAGGGTCCCCCTCTCTCACCCTGCTGCCTGCAGCCTCTGCAAGCACAGCCCAGGATGTGGATGTGGTCGGTCCCATGCAAAGCCACAGCTTTATCTCCATTTAAAACATTTTTTATTTCATTATTAGAAAAATAAAACGTTCTGAAAGGCAGGTCTGGCATCACTGATGCCACGTTCTCATACTGTAAACACTACACTGTATAAAATAATATAATCTGCTCCAAAATCCCCTAAATTTTGTCTGAAAACTTGCCATGTTCCTTGCAGATGTTATCACTATTGCAAGCTGGCTGAGAACTTCACTGTGCTGTACCTGGAAACCATCTTCCAGTTATCAGCCTTCATGAATCAGTGGCCAGTTTGTGCCTGTTTGTGTAAAACTGAGATCCTCCCAAGGCTCTTGCCCCTGTGAAACTCTACAGAAACTAAACACCCACCTCAGCCCAAGTGCTTTCAAGTCTCTCCTTACACAACAGGATCTCCCTTCCTCTGAAAGCCCCAGCAAACTTCCTCACTTCAATTTCCCCTTCTTAGGCACTGGTAAGCCCAGGCACGCCAGTTGTGCAGAGGCCTGAACATGGCAGCCAGATGTGCTTAGCCGGGTTGAGCAGCAGCAGTAATTCTTCATAGGACAACACAAGAGCTCACCCGCCAAGTTCAGTACTGTTCCTGTTATTAGCAACTGAGGCAGAAAATCCAAAGACCCAAGGCAGCATCCACACTCTCTGACAGGTTTCAAACACAGCCTCAATCCAGGGTACTTTCCAGGTAGGATGGGGGGCCATGCCAGGCGTGCCCTGAAGCCACACCTAGTAGGGAGAGACGCTGGAGGAAGGTCAGGCTGGGATAACATTGACAGTCACAAGAGACACCGTGTTAACTTCCTGCCAAAAAAAATATTCTACATGGATTACAAAGAGGGCTCCCAGAAGGAACATCTTGTCTCCTGCCCAACTGTTGCCATGGCCACCAGCTCACTGCTGATCCAAGTGAAGGCACAGAGAAGCAATAAGCAGGTCCTTGCCCAGCCCAGGGCCCCTCGAGCCCCTCTCGGTGGCTCTTCCCGCAGCACCGGGATGTGCCGAGCACACAGCAGTCAGCTGCTTCCTTGGGGCTCACACATCTTCAGATCTGGGGTGTTCTTAAAGAGGAGGGCAAAGAGGCTTTGCTGTGATGAGGAGAGAAAAGGCAGCAGCGATGCAGAGCTCTGCTAGAGGAGCTCCTTCCTACCTCCCCACTCCGCTCAGGCTCCCAAGAGCACGCTGCTCACAAACAGGCAGGACATGAGCAAATCCAGAGCTCTGTCACATTATTTATTGTTGCATTATGGTTGCATTGTTTTGTTGCATTATTGTTTGCTCATTAGAGCATTTGCAATGAAGACTAATACACTCGGATGCTCAGGCACTGTATTTATACTCATTCCTATCATGGTAGCCAGGCCTCAGTGGGCAGTGCCTGCACCTCCTAATGCTCTTACACATGGCACCTATTTCTACCCATCTGACACAGCACACTGTATGTCTAGAAGAGATGGAGAAGAGGCAGAAAGACAAATGGAGACAAGATGGTAGAGGGAAGCGTTTTATCTACCTTTGTTCAAACAGAAAAATCATTGCTTAACGCTGTTGCCACTTCTAAGACCAGACACTAAAGTTACAATGCGCTAAGATGAGTAATTTTTACACTTAAAGGCTTTAAGGTAACACTAAAACTCACAGTCCATCAAGCTAAAGCAGCAGTGACATGTGCATGCCTAGACGGGGTGTACCTTCAGTGTCTGATATCAAGAGATGGAAAATGTACCCGCTACCTTCCTAGGACTGTTCCTGTTACATCCCTGTTCTGCACAGGCTTGCAGAAGGCTTTCTGGAATCAACATCAACAGACCTTTATTAAAAGCTATCAGGTGATGTCGACAGCTCCACCCCCCAGGCACATCACTGGTGTAATACAGCAGGAAGGATCTGCCCCCCATGGAGCAGCATGCTGCAGGCAGACAAACCTGGCACAGCCAGCACAGTGAGCCAGCCCCTGCTCCAGAAAACACACTGTGTAACCCCAGTGCTGTGCTCTGATCAACACAGGATCTGTCCTCTGTGCTGGACACTTGGGGTGCAATCGCTCATCTAAAAGGGTTATTCCTATAGCAGCCAGAGCAACCAGGCTCCTCTCTGCACTGCTCGGTCAGGTGAATAACCACCCAGAAAATGGCCACAGCCTGGTCATGACCCAGGCCCAGCAAAGCAGGGGTGCTGGAAGTCACCATACTGCCCCAGATACATCTCTCAACACAGACAGGGCGTGCAAGCTCCTCCCTTCCCAGGCAGGGAACCAGATGGGATGTGACAGAGCTGTAGCTCTTCAGCATATTGCATGTTTCCAAGAAACTGCTTTTCAGGAGACCAGCCACCCTGTGAGATGTGGAGCCTTGGCAGAGCAGTCCAAGAGCACCTTGGACTCAGAGCTCTGGACAATGTGCTCTGTGTGAAAGGGTAATGGGCAATTTCTGACAACTCTACACATTCAAGTTCTGATCGATTAAACCTTAACAGGAGCTAAAATTAAGACAGAGCTTTTTCATCTCTCTCAGCATTACTGATGGGCCACACAGAGCCTGCCCACAAATCCTTGTCTCCTGCACGTCTTACCTGACAGTTGAAGTCCTGGAAGTTGCGAGCAGCATTCTGTTAACAAAACCAAAACAAACAATAAGGAGTTGAGCACAGTACCCCAGAACACCCCCAACACCACTGTGAAAGTTCCCCTCAGAGATGTCTGCTTCAGCACAGTCTAGCCTGACTGCAGTCAGGACAGCAGCAGAATGCGAGTGAGACCCATACAAGAGAACTCCAGGCAAGCTCTGCCCATTACTATACAGCAAGGCTGCCAGGGGCTGTCCCAGGGCTGTCAACTAAGCTACTGGTGCAGCTGAGGGGTGACAGCATTTGAGCAGGGACAGATGCTCACAGGAAGGACCCTAACCAAAGTCTGGCGGGTTATGAGGTTTGGTTTTGCCTGGTTGTGGTGCCCATCTCAATGCAGAACTCTTGGAAGGACTACTACCGGGAGCACAAGAAGACAATCTGTGCAGTCAGCTACCCTGCAGTAACTACTGCCATGGGCACGGTGCTCTTCCACGGCAGACACAGTGACCTCTAAGCTACTGAAATGGAGCACATGGAAACTGGGCTCAGCAGCTCAGAGCTGGCTGTCCCAGAGGGTGACACACGCACACAGAGGAGCCCAGGAAGCCCAGCAGTGCTGCAGGGCTGGAGGTCTGCGGTGACCCGTCCGCATGCCCACGTGCTTCCGAAGACTCCATCTCTGACCAGTGCTGGTTATGCCACTGAGAGCTGTCAGATGCTGCAAAAAGCTGAGAAAACCATTTGAGACAGCACTCTAGCTTATGTGGCTTAGGCATAGCACCTGAGTGCTAAAATTACTAGGACCACATACGCACAACAGAAACACCCCAAACGTTTCCACCTCCTCTCTCTGTGTAAACAAATGGCCCTGTTTTCCTCCCCCAAAGCGTTGCCACGTTAGCAAGAACACAGGTTGCTACCTACATTCAGTTGAGATATCTGCAAATCTATTTTAAGAATTGCCTTGGTGTTAAGTATTGAGCTGTGTCAACGTTTCGAACGTGACGTGGCACAAAGCACCAAGTCCTTAGGATGGGGGAGATGCAAACAACAAGCGGCCCCCTCTTATTTCAGTTTGAAGTTAGTGAGATTTCTGACAACTCTGCCAATGCCTCTCTCCCTGCTCTGTTAAATGCAGACAGTAAAGCCTTCTCATCTACCAGGTCATAAAGAAAGCCAATTCAGCCACCCAGTGCCCCAGTGATTCAGGACTGTAACAAAGCCTACAAAGAAATGAGAAATTTTGGTATCCAGCACCGGACCTGGATGGTGCATGCCAAATAAATAAAAGGCTGATCTGAATTTGTACTGAGAAGTGCATGATTCCCCAAGTGGGGACTGGGGAGGAAACAACACAAAGCACAGAAGGCAGCCTGTGGTCGTGCTGCTTCCTGCCAGGGTACACCAGGATCAGTGCTGACATGTCCTGACTCCTGCATATCTGATTTTAACATACTGAAATCTGACTTTAAACCATTAACCTATTCTCTTAACTTGAGAAAGATTAAAGCAAGTTCTTCTGGCCTCTGAAGATGTGATGGCTGCAGCTCAAAGGCAAAGAGCTAGCTGGAACAACTCAGCCCAGGCTAAGGGCTGCCCACACAACCTCCTGCACTGAGCTGTTGCATGTCAGTAACTTTTCACTGAGGCTGTACCAATAGGAGTCAGAGGTGCCAGAATATGGACCAGACAGAATCATCAAGTGTCATTGGGATAAGTTTTCTTATCAGGTTACAGGCAGTATTCTCTTTTTCTCTCTCTCCCAACTAAATGGGAACATCTGAAGTTGATTTTTTCCCCCGGTATAAAGTCACCTCATTTAGTGAGCCTGAATGAGATGAACATGTATAATCTAATGTATTTGACCTCCCTGCACTTCTTATTAGGCTTAAGTAAATTTGTTAACACAAACGTAAGAGTGTTTGTATTCTTTAAAGAGTCAGACTTGCAATTTTCTGCTGACTTAAATTTGAGACAAAACAAAGGCAGGAGTCAGTGGTCCCCAGTAGCATTTCCTACAGTTCAGAGAAGTGAACAAGCTGTGACCCATTTCCATTTATCATCAGTTTTAGAGTTTAAGATACCAGAGCTCCTTCTCTCTGTACAGCAGCCTTTGCATCTGAACTGTTCATATGCACTCACCCTTTAGCACCTTAAGAGTTTTACTGTGCTATTTCTGGCCAGTAATCCATGCTGGCTCAAACTCCTACATCTGAAGTGGGTTGGTCATTAAAAATCTCCATGAACTGCCAGCTCAGTACTTTTTGGACTCTGACACGCTGCAGACAACAGCACGTTGTGATGCCACACCAGTAGGCTCCATAAACTATGTCTAAAAAGCACATGTATATTATTATTTCAAGCCTGAAAGCATTAATAAGGGCCAGATCTCAGTGATGGTAGCTCCCTGTGGCATTTCTTTTGTTAGAACAGTGTAAAAATGAAAGCCACAGTACAGTTCTCTTCCCATGCAATGCTGAGGATGGTTCTCAAGCCACTCCGTGTGTTTTTTCCTACTCAGACAGTATACACTTCCTGTAACTTCAAAACTGAGTCAAGGAAAGCAGGTACCACTTGCTATGTGCCCCTCCCAGGCTGGTTACCACCACTGGGCTGCCCAGGTGAGCACTCTGCATTTAGGGCAGAGCTGTCCCAGCTATTCAGTACGAGAAGTGGCTCTGCAGATGACTCCATGGCAAGGACTTTGTGGGACTGATCAGGCGTTACCTGACAGAGACTGAAAACCTACAAAGTGAAAATCACTCTCTTTGTTGCATGCTTCAATGCCTCCTACTTAGGCCAGCTCACTGAAGCAGGGGAAATCTACCCTCTGAACTCCAACAAGGAAAATCCTAGGAGCATCATGATCAAGATCTGGCACACTGTACTTAGGAAGTCTGTCCTCTGTAATCATTTAGCTCTCTTTTTGAAATCATACACTGTTTTCAGGGCCTTTCTGCATTTTTATCTGCTGGTCTACTATTTTCTTTCTATCAAGAAAATTTTTCTATTTTCTTTCTTCCAAGACTCATCCTCCCTGGAAACATTTTTTAAAATTATGTTCAAGCTATGGTGGAAGCCTAGTAGTTAGCACTAGACTGTAACAATAGGCAGATGGACTGCAGATTTCTGTTGAGATTTTACATACTAGATAGAAATGCTAGCACAATAAAGAAATGAGCAAAAAACCTAAGCAGCATAGACTAAAACAGCAGAATTTCAGAGATTCCACCCATTTTGGGTGGGAGCCTGCACTAGACAGCCAGTCCTCTGCAAGCTCACAGTAAATGGACAGAGCACCACGTGCCCTTGGCAGCACAAGCTAGTTCCTGGTGTCAGCCAGTAAGGAGCAAAGCACTGGGAACTGCTTCACACACCATCAGACCTGGCTGTGAGGTATGGAAAGTGACCAAACCACATTCCTCCTGACCACTTTGCAGATGCAAGACTCTTGTTGGGAAGGCCCACAGTGCCTTAGCACTCAGCGACAGTTTGTGGCTGAATCCAGTGAGGCTAGGGCTCTCCTAAAGCCCCAGTGGTTCCCCTCCAGGCCAAGCAGACAGAGTGGAAGCCTTAAACAGGGGCTGCAATACGATGATTTTCCAAAGTTTCATCATTGCATGTATCTGGACAGCTCCAGCTAGGCTCTGCAGATATTAAAGGAAATTACTGTCTGTTACTAAATCCAGGCAGACAGGGATGTTTCGGGGATCAAAAGACGAAAGGGTAATTTAAGACAAAAAACATTAAAAATAAGAAAAAAGAAAATGGCATACACTCCAAGGTTTCTCTAACAAGCAGGAACTTACTAGATGTTCTGCAGCTCCACCAGGTCAGGAATGGTATCACCTCTCCAACTTCTGCCCTGCCTTTGCAAATCCTCAGTAACAAGCATCACCTAGTGTTTGGCTGGGACTCTAGACTTCCCTCAGCTGTGGTGGTCTGTCTGTCCTTCCCTGCGACTTCAGAGGAGTGTGTGGTGGTGGATTATCAGAGTGGGGAAGCACTTACTGGTTGTCAGTACTTAAGGTACTCCACGCTGTAAACAGGCAGACTGGGAATCGGGGCTCCCAGCCAGAGCACGCCTGTGAGAGCAAAGGAGCAGCTTTACCTTATCATTCAGGAGGGGTTTGATCTCTGTCAGCTGAACATCCTGCAGTTCATCCATGGTGCTAGAACTGGAGCCAGTCAGTCCTCAGAGGGTGATTCTGAAACAAAAGCATATTGTTAGAAACAGCATTACAAGGGATGCGAGCCAAAGAAAGCTTCGAGGTCTTTCCTTAGACTTGTATCTGCTCAAACTGAAGCCTGAAGGTCTGAAGAAGCTGGTTTCAGTGTCACAACACACAAGTAACTGCAGAAGGCAAACAGCCATGCTTGCACTGAGCAGTCATGTCACTCCTCACCCTGCACACTGCCTTGCCCATTGAAAGCTGTCCCTGAAAGCTCAGGCCTTTCCACCGAGAAAGTCTGGATCCACTTCATGTATTGCTGGTATTTCAGCCACAGCCTGCCTGGAAATGAACTGGAAACTACTGGCTCAGCAGAGTGACAAACTGTGTTCCCTGCTGGGAATACTGACCCCTCACTGCCATGAGATGCCCCACGCCTTAACCCCAGCATCTGGCCACCAAGGACAGGACTGTGCCTGAACCCCCGTCTCTGGAGCAGGGGGTTGCAGCAGCATGGAGAGGGCTCTGGCAGTAGAGGATCATGCACATCACCTGGCTGCTCAGGAAAACTGTGTGTATAACTGCAGATGACTAAAGGATGACATGGACATCAACGGGGACAGGACTAGGCACGTGGTGGGCTCCCTGGGCAATAGCTGAGTGAGCTGGAAGAAGGCTTGCAGACACTGTCACAACTCAAATCCTTTGTCCAAGATAATTACTGCTGCCAACCATGGAAGATAAACAAATGGAAGAAGAATACTGCATCTGTGCTTCTCCTGCCCCAGGAAGGAGGGGAGCCCTCACCCCACAGGCTGTGCAGAGCTGCACATTCTCATCATCCCCTCAGTGGCAGGACTAACACTGCTGTGGCTGAAGCCAGTGCAGCACAAAACAAATCATAATGCCACAGCAGCTCCCCTCTCCTTTAGCTCCTTTGCTCTGGGAAAGTTGAGATTCTTTTTCACATTTTTTTTTCAGTAAAACACATCAGTTGTTACTTGTAAATTAACTGGTTTCTTGGAACTCTCACATCCCCCTTGCCCTGTGATGAATTTTTATTCAGGAGAGCAGGAAGAGTCATTATATAACGAAGCCCCAGAGGAAGAGATAGAGATAGGTACTGCAGCTCTGACAGCACGTTACGGAGAATAAAATACACTTTCTACTACAGAATTACAGCTTCCATATACAATGGGATTGATTAAGAGCTCCAGGTTCTCTCCAAACCAACACCTCACAAAGTTACAGACACCAAAAGCATTTGAAACAAGCCTCACAAAATTAACTGCAGCAGTTAGCACAGTACTAGAATAACCATACATACATAGTATGTATGTACATAGAATAGCTCTTTTGTTATCTGGAGAGCTTAATCCTCTCATGCTCCTTTGAAAGATATTCATGAGGACCCCATGGCAGGCAGCAAGGTGATGCTTGTTCCTGGGGACACCCAGGAGATCAAGAAGTTGTCCACTCCACCCAAAAGGACTAAAAAACCGTGTATGCAGCAGCCACCTTTCTCTGTGGGTTTTTAATACACTGGAATAGTAAGTTAGGCTTTGTTTGTGGTTCATGAGCCTCAGGCTCACACCTACCATTGGTGCCTAAAACAGAGCCTACAGCAGAGCAGTGATCTAATAATCACTCTCTGCTGAGCTTTGACTGACCAAAGAACAACACAGAGTACTAATTGCTCACAGATTTTTTTTGCTCAAGCTTTGCAGATATTCCTTTTAATTTCCCCTGAGCTATGCAAAGAGCAACAATTCCCAGAGCACCCTGGAATGCATCCTGCCCAGGGACATCGTTTGCTGCTGACACAGACATGCCAGTCCATGGAGTCTGTAAAGGTGACATTTGGTAAATCCCATGCACTGGTTTGTTACAATCAGTTATCTTATGAGAATAATAAGAAACTAGGCAGGTGTTCAAAGCAAGAATTATCAAATGCTTTTATCTCATCAACCTCAATCTCATTCTTGGTCTCTAGACCAAACTACAGTGCACACAATAAACAGTATCCCTCTGCAATTAATCTGATGTTTATCTTCCTGGTCCACTATTGTTCCAAACACTGTTTCAGGGGAAGGGGGTCTGCAGGGGCTAAGGCAGCAAACTGCTATGTTATACCCATGCTGTGCATTGCTCTTTTGTTAAGGCAAGCTGAGAGGCAACAAGAAACCCTGCTGGTTTGGATGCTGGGCTCAGAATTAGGTGGAACTTCCTTGAGAGAGGAGGCCACCTTCCTTAACACCAACCGGGCTCATGTAGCTGGGAATACTTCTGTAGGGGAACGTGCAGAGAGAGCAAGAGACACAGTCTGCAATGAGTCTGCAGCTCAGCCACCCCGGGAGACCCTCTGGCTCGGAGCAGGCTCCCACCTGGCTGCAGGAGCAAGCACAGCACCTCCCAGGGGGCCAGAGGGGTCCCACTGCTGAAAACTTAATGTGAATTAAATCTGCACAGCCACAAACAGCCAGGTAGGGGGTTCTTTTTCTGAACCTTTTGATTGTAATAGGCTCCTCCAGCAAGTCTGAGGGTTTATTTTTTGCTTTCCCAGAAACTCAAAGCTTTTTGAATTCTTTTTTTAAGGAAAAGGTACAAGGGATGCCCATCACTGCTTCCAAGCAGCTTTTTTTGAGATTGCTGAAGCAGCTCTTCCCAGTCCACTCACTTGTGAGCACTCCAGAAAACAGCTGTCACAGCCTAAGGACTTCATTTCAGACTGTTCAGAGGATATTCTGTAGGCAGACACACACAGACACTTTTCTCCTACCAAGATCTTAGCAAGCTGAATGTGATTGCCCTGGACCAAATCTGGGTGACTTGTTATTACAGCATGAGATCTGAATTGCTCTGTTATTCACCACAGCTTCACTGAGCACCCTGCTGTGCTCAAAACAACATGGTTTTCACTTAGAAACATGGGAAAGTGACATATGTGTCCAGAAAAAGCCACAAAAGCGTCTCCAGAGAGAATGCTTTGTAGCAGAGACCTGGTAAAGTGCATCTTCGAACACAGAGGCAAAGGGAAGGGCGTGGTAGAGGTGACTGGGGCTGTCCTCTGACCCAACCATGTCAAAGACTCCTTGTAAAAAGATCTGCAGACATGTCTGCTCAGGGAAAACCAGTTCTCTCCTGTTACTTAAAGAGACAAACATGTAACTATGTTAAGCTGAAAGTAGGTTTAAAATACCACCACAAAGCAGCATAAATATTGCTAGCACAGAGAAGAGCTCTGCAGAAGGCAGGCTACAGGAAAAGCCAAAGGTTTGCCTGGAATAATCTGTGTATAAAATCATACTCAGCTTCCCAAAGGCTGGAGTAGACTATGCTACTGGGTGTCAAAGAGTATTCAAGGAAAGACATTTGGCAAACCATTAGCAGACTACAAACCAGGGCAGGATACAGAAGACTGCAAAACAACGAGGCAGGTGAGCCTCAGAAGGAAACCATCTACCTATAAATGAGATCTGAAATACATGCTTACTCCAAGATAAGGGTGCTCTCAACTGACAGCAATTCAATACACAAAAACCACTGTGTTGAAGTAAGTTCAGTGAGTCACGAGCACGAGTACCACAGAGGTGCCCCCGCAGAGCCAGCAGCCCCAACTGCCCCGCCCGGGGGTGCTCAAGCTCCAGTTGGTAGTCAGCCAAGTTCCAGCACTACCACCTCCCACAGGGCTACAGGCTGCAAAAGTTGGATCTTGAATCCAAACCTCTGGGCAACTCCTTGAATATTGTGTTCTATTAGAGAGGTGCAATCTCTCCACACTGTTTAGGAACTGAGGGCAACAAAACCTTGTATTCAGAGGCTGAAAATTCTTGTTCATTCATCTCGACTTGACTACAGCTTCTGATTTGTCAACTTCATAGCCTATTATACTCCTGCTTTGTGTGTTAATTGCATTAAGGTAAAATTACACAAGACAGTTACCAAACTATGCTATAAAAGATGGCATTAAATGTACATAAATCTACGGTTCCTTGTTTGGCAGCCCAGAGGCTGGCTGAAGAATGCTCCTGTCTAGGGACTGACTACACTCACAGTCATGACGAGCTGGGCTGGGTTTCTGAGAACTGCTCTCTGACACAGCTACCTGCTCCTTACAAGGTGGAAGGAAGAAATGTTGCTCCAGGCTGTGCAAAGGAAGATGGGAATCTGCAAGGACCACGGTACACCACGCAAGGTCCTCAAGCTTGCAGCTGAGGCATTTATCTGGCCATGTGTGTTGTGTAGTTTTTCACCACAGCTTTCTCCTTTCTGTGCAAGGGGATTCCTGCTTCCTGTGCTTCCTTTGCCTGCCTCTCTCACACACGTCAGAAGACAAGCCACCCAATGAGGCTCCTTGGTCTGCTCAGGCAGACTGCAATCCTGGCATATAGATCTTGAATAAAGAAGTTTCATTTATGACCTTTGAGACCCTTGGGATGCTCCTCAGTCCTTGGTAAGCCTCTTGACAGCAGCCTGCTTCCCAAGCACTCCATTTTCTAGTCTGCAATGCTGGCTGACACAGTAAACTTCCAGCAAAAGAGGCAAAGGATCCAAATTCACTTTCAAAATATTTTCCTAGGTTACTCCCTCTGCGTTCCAGCTCATATATTTTGGGGAATGCACCACATGGCACTCCACCTCCAAGACAAACTGTGAGCCTGCAGAGAGAAATCACGTTCCACTTAACCAGCAGAGTGCCAGCAGCTACCGCACACGAGCGACAGCGGCTTCGTACCACAGCATCTCCTACCCCCAAACCTGGGCTGCACCCAGCTCAGAAATGCAGCTGCTAAATACACTTTCTAAAGACTTGAAATGATACCTACGTTTAACAATGGTTTTGTAAGGAAGAGGTCTGTGTCCAGCTCTCCATTCATTCCGGAGGAGCCCAATTCTAGTTACAAGAAGCATCACACTTCCATGTGTGTAGCTGAGCTCAGGTAGCAGGGCATCATCCTCAGCCACTGCTCAAAGTAACATGCATCAGCCATAGGGCTGATCAAGCAAGAATGCAAGAAAAATGTAAATTGTTTTGGGCTACTTAGACCAATGCCCACGAAAACACTGAACCATGCTGAGCTCCCCTGTACATTAGGGTCCTAAGACGCTTCAGGGTGGGGATACCCAGGATATGAACTGGAATGAGCAGCTCGCACAGCTCAAACTAAACCACAGAGCCACTTTTACCAGTTTAATGATGAAGGACATGTTCAAATGAATCTGCAAAAGATGTTTTCTGCTGAAACAGAAAGCTTCTTTCAAACATAGCTGAAAATTGCAGTTTAGTCTCAAATTTAGTCAACTGATTCTGTCTCAATGCTCTAGTTCTGAATGGAGCTGAACCATCACATGGGTTTCATGTTTAAACCCTCCATGTTTAGGAAGAGTTGGTTACAACTGCTTAATTCCTGATTTCATTCCCTAGAAACCTGCATGAGGCAAGGAAGACATACCACACCAAGGCAACAGTGAAGGATAAAGCTGACTACACCACAGCCTAAAACTTTCTTCTAAAACTCCTTGTGTAAGAAGTACTAAGTACAAAGTTTCTCACGAGTCTGTTCATAGTGCCTACTCCAGGTGAAGATGGCACAGCACAAGGTATGGCAAGATTTCCATTTACGGGATCTGAATGCAGTCACATTCATCCAGCACAGCCTCCCACCCCAAGCAGGACTAATTTCGAAGCTGGATGCAGTTGCTCAGGGCTTTACAGATCTGAAAACCTCTAAGGATGTAGATCCCAGCATTACACACTGCTCTCTTTGCAAAAATTGTTTCCTTTTATCCAGCGGGAATTTCCCTTGCTGTAAGTGGAATATAGATGTATAAACAATGAGATTAACCTGAAAATATCACAGACCAGAATAAAATGAAAAATGAAAATCCAGAGGTAGTGACTGTTAAAGCCACACAGCAGCACTATTTAAAAATTCCCTTTCTAAAACTTTTTAATAATGAATGAGAAATCAAGTCAGATACTTCACATTAAAGGTGCAGACATAGCAGTAATTCATCTCGTGGTAGATTTTTCAGGGCAGATGTTAAGATGTCAGAATAAGAGGTTTAACATTAAATTAGTCCACGCCTCTGAAAAATATTTATTACTTTCCAGAATAAGAACAGGACGCCCAGGATCTGTGTAATGCAAGGTCTGGTCTGATACAGTCCAAGAGCAAAGGAAAACAGCAAAGAATAGCAGCTGGGGATGCTCCTCTCTGCTCACACATCCACACCCACCAGACAAGCACCACTCTCTCTCAGGTACAGGCCTCTTGCCCAGTGCAATGAAACGCTGCTGCTCTTCCCAAACACAGAGCTTATTCATTCTCAGGCTTCGTGCTGCAGAACAGCTGGAACAGCAGCCTTACCCATGAAGCCCAGCTCGGTGCCTCTCTCCTTCCCGGACAGCTGCAAAAATTATGAACATCTTTACCTATAATACACAGAATGCTCTTCCACCCCAACATGTCAAAACAAACAAACAAAAAAACAACTAGTCAATGTCAAGCAACAGACTCGGGAGGCTAAACAAAGGCTTTCTGACAGCCCATCACCTCTTTCTGACAGCCCATCACCCCCTGTGACCGCTGCCCACACCGCTTTGCCGCAGCCAGCAGGCAACTGGCTTCCTGGGCTGCAGGCACACGTTGCTGGCTCCTGCTGAGCTACTCATCCACCAGCACCCCCAAGTCCTTCTCCACAGGGCTGCTCTCAAGCCACGTCCTGCCCAGCCTGGGATTAATAAGGACGAGCTTCTGTGACCAAAATCCCTTCTCTGGGTCAGGAGCAGATGTTAAACCGAAGCACAACTCAAAGCACAATTCACCTGAGCAGTGTATGAGTAAATAAACGTTTAGCAAGGTGCTCTGAACCAGCTTAAAATGGCAAAACATGAATTTTAATACTCCAGCAACGACCTCAAAACAATAACCTCAGGGCTAGGTTGCATCTTGCCAACCGTATTTGACTCCACCCTGTGTTTCCACCAGCACACTCTGTGGAGAAGTTGTGCTGACTTTGCCCAGTGAAAGGCGATCAGAGGGGCTGTTCCAGCCTGCCAGGCTTCATAGCCCTACCCAGCACTCAAGGATTTCTCTTCTCAACAGAGCTCTAGAGCTAAGCTCTCAAAGCCCTGCAAACAACATTCTGATGAAGTGTTAACTGCAGAATAAATCAGCCTGAATCCAGGGAATTGTTCCAACAGATTAAAACCTCGGTGCCCAAGAGAAAGGAGGAAGTCCCGCTCCCACTTTATAAATACCTCACTTTGTTTTGAGCCTGCCACTCGCTGCTCTCCTTTGGTGGACTGAGCTCTTTCATCAGCAGAGACAGCGAACGACGGGTTCATATACGCTCCATGCTGCCAAGGCTTTATAAGCTTCCAACATATCCTCTTCAAAGGTATCTTTTTGAGACTGAAGAATTTTGATCTATTTATCACTCTTTACAAGGAACTCATTTCACATCTTTCATCATTCTCTTCAATCCTTTCAGGATCCCTCCCAGTTTCACTGGGTCTTCATGAGCAATGAGACCAGTGCTCCTGCAGCATTCCCAACACGTGCACACTCGGGGTTTACACAGCAGGATGTCTCCTGCTTGGATCACCATTATTTTTCCACAGGCACCTTCCCTTCAATTTGCTTGAACAAAATCTGGACAAAACTGCCTATTATAGGCCCCAAGTTTCATCTATGACTGGAAAGCCAATTCAGAGCTCATCACTGTCTACATACTGGGGGGCTGGTCTCCAGATGGGTTACTTCACCACACTTAAAATTTCAAATGCTGTTATCACTCAGTGTCATGGTACTTTTTCATGTTTCCTCAAAGTTAACTCTTCTATTCACTATCTTAAATATATTTTTTTTCCATCAACACACATTATCACCTCTCTTCAATTTATTTTTCTAACCCATTTCTCTGTGCTTTTGGCCTCTGCATCATCCTCTGTCAATGGCTAACACCATAGGAACACTACATAAAATAAATTTTCCTTCTGTCCTATTTACAGGTAAATGTTTATTGGATGTCCTCACAGTTCTCACGCTCTAAGAAATGCTGGTTATTCTTTACACACCTTCTGTGCCAGCCACGCTTCCATAAAGCTTTATTACTTTTTGTCCTCCATATGGCTCCTTTCCATAGTGCAAAGCCCTTCACTCTTTTATGTCTCCTCCTCGTCTCATTCCATGCCTTCGTGCTCTCACCACCTTTCTCTCTCTTTTCTAGTTCTCTCATGCTCGATTTTGCCAGAATAATTATGCTGATAATGACCTCTAGTGTAGATCATGTCTAAGATTTTACTGCTCTGTAGGACAACTTCTGAAGCTTCCTCAAGGAGATAGAGTTTCTCTTCAGAAATGTGCTTTAACACTGACACACCGTCATAAACGTGCAGGCAACCTTCCATATAATGCCCTGCTTCCCCATCATTCCCAGAATTGGGAATTCTGTTAAAACCAGGGGGATTTTTTACATAATTTTAAACTTAAGCTGCTCATATTTTTCCTCCTTGACCTCAAGTGAACCTCAATTTTAGCCTGTTTTTTTAAAAGTCGCCCTTTTAAGTCCATTTTCTGCACTAGTGTATGAGCTATGCAAGGCTAGAGCCTGGCAGCTGCAAACAAAGAGAAGTGTCCATCCACTACAGCAGTGGAGAAGTCCTACACTCCTCTTGGTTCAAGAGCTTCAATCAAAAGTATGCAGTTGGGATCTATTTTCAGGCTGTGCTCTGGATTTTCTCAGACCCTTCACGCAGTGCTTCTTGTGTCGATATTACTCAACACAGTGAAGTCTCCTTCATCTGCCTGACCCTCCTACCTAGCACAGGATACCAAATTTCTCCACATAATTCCTCCAGCACGCCACGCACGCTGGGATCCAGCTATGCCATTCTCTTGGAACCTTGTGAGTGGGCACAGAAAGGGACCAATGCTTTCCACTGCAGCCCGATACACTGGCACCTGATACAGGCCTGTTAAATATTCACCTCAGGGAGAGGCCAGATGTGGCTTTCCTTCAAACGAAGCTGTAATCAGAGGAGGAACAGGGAAAGATGTAAGAGCTGCAAGGCAACCCGCCCTGCAAGGACTCTGCAGTTAGTCTGGAGTGAAGCACAGACCCTCCTCTCACCACTGCTGCCCTGCAGGCAGAGTGAAGGCTGTTTTCTACCTTTTATTATCCAACCTCCAGTAATAAAACTCGACACTCTTCATCTAAGCACTGCATGACAGAGACAGCCTTGCCCAGCCAAGCTCCTCTCTAGGCCAGTGGCGATGACGATCACCACACAGAGTTAATGCAGGTGCTAGAGGAAGAGGCAGCAGCTAACGTTTGAGACGTGACTGCTCAGCCCTTAAAATCTATGAGTATACAGGTATAGCAGTGAAAAAAGGCTGGAACTTTCTCATAGCTGTGCAGAAGTCAGTGCAGTCCTTGTCTGTTTGGCCAGGTGAGAGACCCTGCCCTGGGGAGCTCCTGACCAGCCTGGGAGCGCAGCGCCTCTGCTCCCTGCTCCCCTCCCAGGCTCCTCCCTCCTCCTCCTCAGGCTGCTGGAGCCCTGCTGCAGGGACACAGGGGCCAAGAGATGGAACGAGCCCCTGCATTTATGGAAAGCTGAGTGCCAGTCCCAACAGCTAAGGCCCCAGGCTACAGAAAGCAACCTGCAGCCACCACTGCTGGGAAGACCTGGGGTTCTCTTAGATATCTAAAATAAAATTTGAGTCTAGTGATTTATGATAGGATACAAATACTTTCATATACTTCAATAAAGGAAATATTTCAAGACGAGGACTTAAATTCTGCGAGCCTTTCCTTATTGAAAGCTCTGACAATACTAAGACTGTACACCCTTAAATAATTTTTAGGCCAACAAGGTGACTGATGATGGCTTCTACATAAGCAGTTCATTTTAACACGGAGACATGATAAAAATAGCAGGGTAAGTGCCATGTTCACCATCAATTCACAGCCCAGAGTGACATCTGAAGGCTAGAGGTCTAAGAAAACAGTAATACATCCCATCAAAGACATCAAACTACAGAAAAGTAAGATACCTGCATTACAGCACTTCACAGTTCAGGCAGTTAATGCTTAGGTCATGAATTAAGCTTTCTGGTGCATATGTTTCAAGCCATTTTTCCACCCAACAACTACAGCCTACCAATCAGGGAAAGTACAGAGATTTAGATTCTGGAGACCTTTATAAAAGGCTAAATAATATTTCTGCTAAACAGTTCTTATTTTATGAAAATGAACTACTGGCAGTATTTCTGCTGCCTTTACAGAAAGTCTTAAATTAATATTCCAGTTCTACTGTGAATTTCTTCAAAGGTTACTATCACTTAATGAACTACATTTTATTTCTTAATCTTTTCTTTTTTCTTTTTTTTCCTCCTTTGGTATGAAAAGAGCACAAGATTCTCTGGCTAACTCTTGCACCGCGTTGCTTGTTAAGAAACCACTCTCTTTAATAAAGGAGAATGAAGCAGTGAAAGTCATAGGAGAGTAAAAAATCAGTTACCTTGTGACAGGCCAAGGGAAGAACCTCCACTACCCTTCTACTGCTGACAAAGGAAATAATAATCCAATGCCCCACGAATGCTCCTCCTTCTGTCTGCAAAATCCTCTGCAACTCAATTTAAACAGCTCGTCTCTGAAGGCTGTCTTGGGCTTGTTTTGCAACCTCAAGAAAACATTTTTTTAAACCCAGAAAAAAAAAAAAAAAGCTGAAGTTTTTTTCTCAGACCAACCCAGCTCCTCAGGACAGAGGAGCAGAGCGGCTCAGGCTGGGCACCCTGGGCAGCAGCCCAGCCCCTTCCACGGGCACCTCCTGCCCTGCCCCATGGCACTGCTCCCGCCAGCCAGCCCCCGCTGAGAGGCTTTCAGTGTCCCCCAGGAGCTCTGCTCCCTCTGAGACACCAGCATTAATACAAACAGCAGGATGGCAGACTTCATGGAAGTCTTGTGGGGTCACTGCACTGTCAAGAAAATCCGTGATCAGGGAGGAAATGGCATTTCCTAACACCTACAAACACTGCCAAAAATGGAATGCATTCATGTGGAACAGGCACAGGACTCCCCTCCTGAGTAACCAACTGGTGAGCTCTGCAAATTGTTTTAAAGACATTTTTATACTGGTGAGAATGGCAGCACACACATAATTACAGGGGCCTAGAACTACCCTTGAAAACACTTCATTTAGGCAATTACTATCAGGCATAACAATAAAAGCCATTTCTCACAGTGTAAGCTGAATCCCTACCAGCCAGGCTCGATGATCTCATTATACTAGTGAAGCTCCTGAAGTACACGGGTGACCAGTCAGCCCTGGCACTAAAGCTCTTGCCTCCCAGATTTCAAAGGGCTGCTAAAGTACCCAGATACAGGAGTTGTTATGAAGCCAATAATCCTCCAATAATCCAGTTTGGGAATCATTGCCAACATTCCTATGCATTTGGAAAAAAATCATGAAGACAACATGGGAGTACACATCACACAATCAATTTGTATTCAACACGCATGAACAGGAACCAAAATAAATCCCCAGACAGCAAAAGGCATTTGGTAGGATGGGTGCAAGAAGTCCCCACCACTGCCTTGGTGTGTTCCCTCAGGCCAGAGAGGCTGTGTGTGTCCATACCCAGTCAGGTCATCTTTCTTTAAAAAATGCTTAAGTCTTCCACTCCCCACTCAAGGCATAGTCACTCCAGAAGGTAAGAACTCTTCCTGAAGGGAATGGTGTGTCTTATCCCTGCACCACCACCACAGAAGCTCAGAAGAACCAGGATATTCCCCAAGGAAACGGTGTCAGCAAGGGTCTCTTGACCTCCTTGCAGGTTTGGGGTGGAAACCTGGAACACTGGCTGAGTGACAGGGGGTGCTGCAGTAAAGTCAACCACTCTTAGGGCAACACCTCTGAGCAACAATCACACGCCTCAGGTGTTTCTACACCTTTTGGGTGTAGAAACCAGGAGAAGTGCCAATGGTTTATATATCCTAGGATCTGGAATGCCTCTGAAGAGGTCAGAGAGAGAGAGCTTCTGTTGAATCACTGTCGACTTGCCTCAGCTCCTGTTTCACATGGTCAACCCCAGGACCAAGTCCAGGAGTAGAATAGCCATGAGATCCAAGACTATTTACAAAAAGAGTTAAAAATGCATAAATTGAGTGCCCAAAAGGTAATGAACATCTGAGTACTACCCAGATGGTGCTGTGGTTCTGTTCCGTGTGCTCAGAAGAGTTTTAAGCCTTCACTGTCTTATGGCAAGACCCCAGGTGGGTACAACCGAGTCACTACAGCACAGAGACCAAACCTTTACTCCTCGCTGGGGATGGAAGCCTCACTCAACAAACACCCAAATTGCTTTAACTTTTTCTTGGAGGCAGAGACGATCCAAACTTCATCATTGGCTCTTCTGTACAAAGCTCCAACTGCCTCTGTGCATCTGCACTCACTCTGCTGGAAAATTCCAGCGCTTCTGCAATTTGTGTTGCACTTGTGTTGAAAGCTTCGTGCTGATGGGCCAGCAACTGAAAGATTGCAGAGGACACTCCTGGATTAGAGTGGCTGCCCAGACACAACTGTTCCACCCTAGGACACAGCAGCGCGAGGGAGCGCGGTACCGACCACCACGAAGCACCCGAGGCAGCAGCTGTAGCCAGGAGACCAGGCTACAACCTGCCACTCACAGGCTGAGCACGAGGAGGCACCCCGACCATATTCTGAACAACTCCTCCTTCCTTTTGTTTCTTCCACCACTGTAACAGCAGATACAGCATTTGCTTTATATACGTATTATATTGTGTAAAACGCTAAAGAAGAATAATCCTTTTAAATCCTTTTAAAGCCATGTCCTTCCTGCAAACCAGAAGGCAGCAGCCGTGTGGTCCCACAGCTCAGCTCCCAGCCCCAAGGTGTTCCCAGGCTACCCACACACCAAGGTCTCCTGTGACTGAGCTCACCTTTGTGGCGACAGAGCTGAGAGGCCACTTGCTGCCAGATATCTGTCAAATTAGCCAAACATGAATTGCACGGAATACCTGCTGGGTGTTCCATCCATTTACTGCTAGAAGTAACCAAAAACACTTAGGGTATACAAGCTTCCTTACTGACTTTTTTTTTTTTTAAATAAAAATAATGAATGTTTCCAATTAATCCTCACTAAGTTTGCAGATGACACCAAGTTAGGTGGGACTGTTGATCTGCTTGAGTGTAAGAAGGCTCTACAGGTGCACCTGGCCAGGCTGGATCCATGGGAGGAGGCCAGTGAGATAAGGTTCAACAAGGGCAAGTGCTGGATCCTGCACCTGGGCCACAACAACCCCCTACAATGCTCCAGGCTTGGCAAGCTGGAAGCCACCCAGTTGAAAGGGACCTGGGGGTGCTGGTTGACAACCACCTGAATGTGAGCCAGCAGTGTGCTCAGCTGGCCAAGAAGGCAAACAGCATCCTGGCCTGTAGCAGAAACAGTGTGGCCAGCAGGGCTAGGGAAGCGATTGTCCCTCTGTACTTGGCACTGGTGAGGCCACACCTTGAATACTGGGTTTGGTTTTTGGGCCCCTCACTCTAAGAAGGACACTGAGGAGCTGAAGCATGTCCAGAGGAGAACAACGCCGGTGAAGGGTCTAGAGCCCAAGTGTGGTGAGAAGCAGTTGAGGGTCCTGGGATCGTCGAGATAAGGAGGCTCAGAGGAGATGTCTCATTCTCAACAACTCCCTGACAGGAGGCTGGCGCCAGGAGGGGGTGTGTCTCTTCTCCCAAGGAACAAGCAATAGGACAAGAGGAAATGGCCTGAAGTTGTGCCAGGGGAAGTTCAGGTTGGGTATTAGGAAAAATTTCTTCACTGAAGGAGTTGTCAAGACCTGAAAAGGGCTTCCCAGTGAAGTGGTGGAGTCACCATCCCTGGAGAGGTTTCAAAGCTGTGGAGATGTGGTGCTCAGGGACATGGTTTAATGGTGAACTGGTAGTGCTGGGTCAACAGTTGGACCTGATGATCTTAAAGGCCTCTTCCAACCAAAACGATTCTATGAACTATTTATCTTAAATATATCAGGGAAGTATAATTTTATTCTGTGGCTAAACTAATCCACGTGCAGATTTTCACCAAACCCTGTGTCTTTCTGTCATCCGATGAAAAAAGCTCAATTGAACTGTAAAATGAGAAATAATCATTATGATGATTATGATAATAATAGTAAGTATTCCCTGGCTTTCTTGAGGACCACTAGAAGCCTTTTCATCTCAGCTGAAAGAAAAGAGAATTTACTTTCTAACAACAACTATTTATTTGATGAAAACCACATCAGAATGAACTACAAGAGGAAAACAGCAAAGGCAGAGTCTTAGCCATGGCTAAAAAACCTCTCTGCCCACTAGTGAGCGTGTGCTTGCTCAACACTCCCAACACCGTGCCATGGATTCTCCAGCCTCGGCAGACAAACCACACAGCACCTGAGCTGGTGGCACAGCAAAGCAGACTCAAACCACAACCCCAGCCCTCACCTGCTACTAGCTGGAAAATAAAGCACAAAGCCAAATACAAGCTCTCCTTTTCTGGAAGGAAATACACCAAACCAAGCCATATAACCATATATTTCCACAAATCAAGGTTTCCTTTTTGTCCATGCAAAGGTAGAAATACCTACACAAACTGAAAAACAAAACAAAACAAAACCAAACCCCCCAGAACTTCCTGGCTAAGCAATACAATCTACCACAGCCAAAAGAAACTGCTAAAACCAGAAGCATCTAACTTCAGCTCTCCACAGAAAGACAACCCAAAAAAACCCTGAGCAGAAAACTTATTACATTTGGCAAGAAAACTGTTGAACCTGGATGTGAATTCTCAAGAACACAACTGAAAAACCTATTTAGTGAACGTAATTGTCATAAAGACCTATATCCTTTGTATTGAGGAAACTCAAAATGTACACAGATCCCAAAAAATTCTAGCATGCACAAAACAAAAAAAAAAAAATAGGTATCAGCAGCAAAGTTTTTGAATTTTCAGTGACATATTTTTGACCTATTTATGATGTTATTGTTCCTAATATATTAGAATAGAGTCCATATGTAGGATACAAAGTAATACTAGATCTCTATTAACTTATGTAAATACAATAAGAACTCTCCTTATTCAAAGTCTTTGTTTAAGGAATTCCAGATATTAACCCATGGTCAGACTGTTTTTCTGCCTCAGCACAGGGAAAACTTCCAAGAAGCAGCCACAAAATCAATCAAATTAGTACCTAGGTGCAATTCATACATGAAGTCATACTCATCTAATTATGGCATCAAATTCATACCAATTTGAAGTAAAAAGTGCAAGTTATTAACACTTATTGCAGCCTTCCAGTATCTGAAGGGGGCCTACAAGAAAGCTCAGGAGTAACTTTTCACAAGGGCCTGTAGTGACAGTATGAGAGGTAATGGTTTCAAACTGGAAGAGGGGAGATTTAGATTAGATGTAAGGAAGAAGTTGTTCACTAGGAGGGTGGTGAGACACTGGCACAGGCTGCCCAGGGAAGCTGTAGATGTTCTATCACTGAAGCTGTTCAAGGCCAGGTTGAATGGGGCCTTGCACAACCTGCTCTAGTGGGAGGTGTCCCTGCCCATGGCAGGGGGTGGAACTGGCTGACCTTCAGGGTTCCTTCTGATCCAAACCATTCTGATTCTAAGTCTGAACAAAGGCACGTCGCCTCCAGTCTAGACTACAGCTGAGCCTGTAAAGTCACCATTTCAATCAGCAGCAGCAAGCAGAGGAACAGACTTACCTCACTGCAGTGACTCCAAGGAACCCCACCCGTCTGTAGGGTGCCAGCCCAGGAGCACCACGGCAGCGCCGGTCGCTGCCAGCCAGGACTGACGGCACAGGAGTGCCCCAGGGGAGCCTCAGGCTGGGCTGCCAGCACGGGCAGAGCCTAGCACGGACACAAGTGCCACACACGGGACCCCCGGTGGCTCCGCAGCCAAGGGACAGATGGGAAAAGCCCTCGCTGCACTAATAACTAGCTGAAAACAGACAGCAGAGAGTAGGTGTCAACGGTCGATTTCCACAAGGAAGGAGACTGCCCGCAGCCTTCTGGGGTGCTCTGCTACACCTCTTTTGCCAATGGCCAGGCCTAACAGGAACAACACAACCAGCAGGAAGAGAATCCAATACGCAGACTGTATTTTATACAAGAGTGTTATGATATGAATGACTGCTGGGGGTACAGACAGGTCAAACAGCTGGGACATGATCGACGCCACCCCCAGCGATCCCACAAAGGATGTGACTCGACCCACAACAGGGGGTACAAACAGAGACCCAAGGGTGCCCACAGCTGGCATGGGAAACAGCCAGAGCAGCAAGCTAAACACACAAGATAAAGGTGACCACTTAGCGACTCTCACCCGATCCACCTGCGTTCACAAAGGTCTAAACAGACTGGGGCCCAGCTCCAGGTGGAGTCAAGAGGTCTTTCCTGAACCAGGCAGCTCTGTGGAGTGCACTCCACAGACAGACACTCCTGACTCCCTGCCAGTGGTCCCAGCTTTTATCCCCCAGCAGACCCCTGACCTTTGTCAGCTCCCTGCGGGACCCCTGGGGCTCATTTCCCTTCTGGCTCTCCCTGCAGGGCCGGCCGCACCCTGGGGGGAAGCTCTAAGGCAAACTCACCCCTCTGGATGAAGGGCTGTGGGAACCACCCATATGGCAACCTTAACTTGGGGCTCGGGGTTCAAACCCCAGCATTTCATACACCAGGTATCCACAAACAACCTGGAAAATGGGCAGTGGGTGGAGTGACAGGCTAAGGAGGATATAAGTTGTTCTGATAGTAAAGAGAAGGCTTGACTGAAGACCTGCAGAAAAACTCCATGAGACTGAATAATTGGGAAATAAAATAACAGATTAAATTCAGTGCAAATAAAGTAGCAGTCTGAAGAAAAATGATCCTGATCCCACATACAGAGTGGTGTGCTCCAAACTGATCACCAACATACAGAAGTCTTGCCGGAGTCATAACAGACTGATAAAAGCATCATCTCAAAGCCATCCAACATATTAAAAAAAAATAACATTAGGAAATTATTAGGAATTAAACCACTATGCAATTGTATAGAATGTCTGCAGCTTAAATCCTGGATGCACTGCCTGTGCCTTCATTTCAAGAATAATGGAAGGGGAAAATATTTTTTAAAAGTAAACAAGGCTTGAAAAGATGAATAATGAGAAATAATCAGTTAGGCTAGAGTTCTTCAGCCTGGAAACAGAGATTACTGCAGTGACATACAACAGAAGCCTATGATATCATCAGCTGGCTAAAGGAGGTAAATAGAGACCAGTTGCTCACTGTTTCCAAACAATAAAAAAGCTAAACAAAAAGAAAAGAAGCCAACAGCTGTCAAACTCGAGACAAAACAAGCAGAGGCTGCGGGCACCTACATTATTTTGCACTCTGGAAGGTCTCCCCTGGCACGTGTCAGTGCTATACATTTAAACAGACTGGAGACACAGGCAAGTTCACAGAGGAAAAATACACTAACCATTAACAAAATAAGTTCAGAAATCTACCTCTTGACATCCTACAGCTGATGAGAGACAAGAGTGCTACCAGACAAAGCTTTATATAATTTGCCCTGACCTTATGCTCTCCTTCTGGTCACTGTCAGGAAAGAACAGCAGACTAAATGGTTTCACCTCATTCTATGGCTGTTCCTACCCCACAAAAATCAATTACATCCCTGGTTCCCCTCAGCCCATCTTTGAACCCACTCAACTTGCTTACCTGGCAAAAGCTGATCTTCTGGGGAGATGGATTAGGGAAGTCTGATTATTTAAGGAAACGGAACAAGTTCAGGAATCCATCCAGTGAACACTGGAGGTGGTACAAGACAGCAGAGAACAGGACCGTCCCTTTTGCATGCCAATCAGTCATTAGATCAGCTGAAGATGTAACACAGCTTCAACACCAAATGACAGATGAAAAGGTAGCAGCAGATTGCCTTTATCCTCTGTTCACACAAGCAGAGAAAAGCTGCAATTCCAGCGCTTGCAGTACAAAAAAAGGGCCAGTTTCACATTCTTAATCCCTCTGATAATTAATTACAAAGGGAGCCTGGTTTATACACGACTGAATAGTAAAGGTTACTTTAAAATTAAACACTGCATTTATAACCTCTACTGCACTTATACTATGTGAAGTAAGGAACACCCCTTTGGCAGACTAAAACCCTTGCAAATAGAGAAATGCACCCAAGTCTGGTAAGGACGACAGCCAAACGAGAACCAAGCTGCTCCTGCCCGTGCCTCCCACGGCATCAGTTTGATTAATGCATTAAATGGTGTCACATCAGTCACAGAAGCCAAGGGGATGCGACCAGATAGAAAAAAGCAAATGATAATAAGAATGTATTATTAAAAATCCATCAAAACCCATTTACAACTCAGAATTCACAAGAGCAGAACTGAAGACCAGGCGGGATGACTAAAGCCTCTCATCCCCTCTGACTTGCACAGCAGACAGCACAGTCACCGAGCCCGTCCCACGTCAGGGCCAAATTACAACTGCTTTGCTTAACGACTGACCTGGTCTGGCCAGAAAATGGAGAATTCCTGGGGAAAAGCAATATGAAATTGCATTATTCCTCCCAAACCAGAATCCTCTGAAAACAAGCCCGCTGAGATGCATTGAGACACGTACCAGGAACACTATCTTCAACATCACATGAAGAGTAGCAAAACAACCCTTGGTCCTCCCGTAACCTCCGGGGATTAAACCAGGCTGCAATAATTAGTGACACAAACAGTCTCAGTCAGTACTGTGCAAGTGTCCCACAGGAGGCTGAGGGGTGGCAGCAGCAGAGGCCCGTTCACTCCCACCCAGGGCACGGCTGGCAGACGAGGAGCCCGCGAGGAGCCCGCTGCGGGTCAGCACCGCCCGCGGCAATGAGCTCCCTGCGCCTTTGGCTTTATGTTTGTCCAGGAAGCACCCGTGGTGGTATAATGATAAATAGTTAAAAATTGACCCCCCTACTCTGTTATACATGAAAACTGTACCCCCATAAAATTACAAAACCGATTTACCTTCTCTGTTTAGTTTTGTCAATTTTGTGCTTAGACTACAGAATGAAGATAATTTTCTGAGCTTCTAACTGAAAATACCATACCTATACATTACTACTTTGCTATAATGTTTACCTTGAACATACAACAGAGGAATGCTTAAGGAAACTGTCCTATAAGCATCTTTAAGAAAATTTCCTAGTATACCTTTAGGGAATCAAAATACATGTGTGCAACAAAGCTGCTGAAATCTAAACATACCACTACAATTATCTTTTCCAGTTTATAACGTTTCCAGCGTTTACATTTGCAAACATCTCAACACAAGCCAGTTATAGCCCACACTAATTTTCTGCCCTCAGGACAGGTTTCAGTGCCACATGCCGCACACAATCTAAGCTATAAAATCCCTCACAATAAATGAAATTGGAACAGTCACTGCTGGTCCTGAGCCCTCCCCATAATCCCAGTCCTATGCCAAATAATCCAAATGAATCCTAGTGATTGCCTTGCTTCTTTGGGAGAGTCTACTCAGAGAGACACACTGTGTAAGCTTGGCTCCCCTACTCCAAGAAAATCATTGTGCTAGGAAAGCTGGTTTTAAACTCAGCTCTTAGATTCTAAATGACCTTTTTTACTTTTCACCACAGACTGATACACTGGTGCTAAACACAGTTTGAGAGGCTCCAGGATTTGGCAAACTCTTGTCCTGTTGTTTCTACAGAAAAGGCAGAATCTAAAGCAATGAGCACCAAGGTCCTCGTACCTGGACAGGGGAGGCACAGAAGCACGCCTGACGCTGGAAGCAGAAGTGCCTTCTCCTCCACCTGTAACCCCCATCTTCTCACCCCCTCGGCGTTCAAGCACACTCTCCCGCCGACACTCCCCAGACCTTTCCTGTTCTCTGGAGCAGGCGCAGGACCGCGCCGCCCCGGGCCTGGTTCAGGCTTTGACACAGCTCGTGTGCTGTGACCGCACCGCCACAGCCGGCTCCAGGCTCCTCGGGCCGGAGAGGAATCAAACTCCGGATCAGACGGCAAGCTCTCAGCGGGCCTTGGGACAACCCGAGGTGCTGCCCGCCGCTCCTGGGAAGGCAGCAATGGCACTCCACAGCATCGGCTGTTCTCTTAACACCACATTTTCTCACCAGACTTTATAATGATCATTTTTAAGATAACAGAAGCGCCTGATTTGGCCACAGTGTTTTGAATTAGTCCTTATGAACTACATTAAATATAGAAAAAGAAACAGACGTTAACCTAAAGCAATGATGCAAATAAACAGCAAAATTTTTACAAGCTACTCCCCTCCCATTCACCTACTGACAAGACTGTACCTAGCACAGGGGAAATTCCCCGTTTCCATTGCCCAAAGTAAATAATACAAGCGCGGATTCTGAGACCTGAATACCAGAACGATAAGCCGCAGATGAGGGAAAGCAGAAATCCCAGCGCGCTCCAGTCCGTTATCTACATGGAAAAAAATACCAACA
>NW_008606025.1:0-50600 GCF_000691845.1 Merops nubicus
ATTCTATGATTCTACGATTCTGTGATTCAAAAACATCTTTCCCTCTCCAAAATCCTTTAATATACTAACTCTGCTTTCCAATGCACACAAGAAACATCTGCTCTGGGCAAAACCCACAACACTAATCATGATTTAAGAAGGTTCCTGCATCTTTCTAGGACATCTGAACATACTAAAGACTCTGCCTTATTCTGTTCGCTCAAAAATCCAAGCAATCATCAGGCATCTTTTAACCACAAATTTATCACTAATCATGCCTATTGGATAACATTTATCAGGATCTTCAGAGCAAAGTTTTCTTGATTTTGGACAACATTTTAGATCAGACAAGCCGGAATGGCTGTAGTTAAATATAAGACCGAAAAATTACTGTGAATTTGTAGGAATACCTTCAAAATCATAGACGTGTACTGAAAAAAGTGCTGAAGAAGCACAAAAGACCAAAGTCTCACTTTCAAGTGACAGACTGATAGTCCAAGACCCACATCTTAAGTAGCAAATTGAATAGTACCACGGAACATTTCCAGACACCTGAGCACTATTCTCCTCTTAAGTCTGTCCTTGGCTGACCTTTGCCTGAGGCCTGCTAGCACATCCACAAGGAAGTCCTGAAAGCAATTCAGACATTAGCAGGGATCATTCTCAAAAGGTCATTTTCTTGCAACTTTAGGTATGCTGGGTATTTTGTGCCAGTTGGCCTCAGAGTCAAAGACTGGTCTGTGGCACATTTAATGTGCTAGTGCAGCTGTGGTCACTGTCAACTGAGAAGACTTAATATCCTGGGCATTTAATTGTTTAATGTACATACCTGCACTAGTAGTTTTTTTGCATTGCTAGAGTGCTTTCTTGTTTTGGGTTTAGGTTTTCTTTTGTTGATTTTTTTTTTTTTTGAGGGTGTTGGGGTTTTTTTTTTTTCTTTTTTATTTCATACTATTAACTACAAATGTACAGGAGAGCGTGTGCACTTACAACACAATCTCCATTATTCATGTCAGTAACTAGTGGAGGCACACTTTTCTTTGCTCCATGATCTAATGCTTGAACACAGAATAAATCTGAAGGAACAGAGAGCTTAACAGAAACTGGTTTGGCTCTTTCCTGTTTAAGAAAGGGCAAGAGAGTCTTACCAAAAAGAACAAATGTGCTCCAACTACTTGTTATCTCTATCTTCTTCCTTTCTGCAGTGTAACACCACAGCAGAACTGAAGAAATCTTTCTAGGTGAACTACATACGTTTTCCCTTTCACAAATGTAAATACATTTCTACTTATTTAAATAAAATCCTATTTATGTCACCGTGCATCAAATCATGAATTCAGTACAACTCTTACCTGTTTCAAAGTAGTGTTTGGCATAATTATCTGAACTCTAATAGAAAATAAAGTTCAGTACTTGATCTCAAGACCAAAAAGCCATCCATTTTTACCTGACACCGAAGCAGGCAGGATAGCCTGGCCCACAAGTCCTTGCTGAAGTAAATTTTGATCAAACTGACTGGTCAAAACAGAGTTATTCATGATGAAAACATTAGGGTCCGTTGAGGATGAATTAAGAAGGCTGACTGGTTGTAGTCCCTCAGCTGAAGTACGGGCTACAGGCTTCCTAACTTTCTTTGTCTCTGACTTGTAATGGCACTGTATGTGGGTCTTCCTGCGCCCCGAGGTGCGGAACCGCAGGTCACAGTGGGGGCACTTGAAGGGCTTGGCTCCCGTGTGCAGCCGCATGTGGACCTTCAGGCTCCCCTTCGTGGAAAACGAATTGCTGCACACATGACAGCTGAAGAGCTTCTGGCCTGGACAAGTATCAAAAACAGAAAAACAAGTGATAAACCCTCTGAAAACCAATAGCACTGTACCAGTAATTTTAAAAATACAGACTCTATACTAATTTGAACGGAGTAAATGTGAAATAATTAGCCTTTTTCTTTATAATTTTGTCTGCTTTTCCAAATGTGTTGAGGATCTCAATTAAGGGTATCTTTTTTTCCTATTTGTAAAACTCAATATGCTGTTAAAACTTTCATGCAGAATCTTATTTGATCATTTTGGCGCCTCTGTCCTCCTCATTATCACACCTTCCTGACTAATCAAGTTGTTTTAACTACAGAGCTCATAAAACTGAAGAATTAAGTTTCATCTTGACCTTCAGCATTTGGCTTCTCCTTACTCATCCACTCATTTCCTATTAAATTCCAGCACTTTTATTCTTCTGTTACAGCCTTTGCCTCAATCTCCTTAAAGATCACACAACATTTCAAAAAATCCTTGGTCTCAAATGGAAATATTAACGCACTACAAATAAGAGTTAACTAGAGTTCTTTTCATTAACCATATACGCAGTTGTACAATTCACATAGAACAACGTAAATAACTGTCAGAAAACATGCCACTGTAGCTGAAAACCCACAGTAACTCGCAAAATTCCCTAAAATTTTGTATAATTGTCTCACCAAAGAATAAAAGCAAGGCTTCTCTATAGATGTGATAGAAAAATACTTTTGAAAAATCATGGCAGTACTCCACATAACTAAGTTATCCTTTTTACCTGGCAAGTCATTAGATCAACCCTAAACCAAACTGACTCAACATCCAGATCAGAATGCACTACTGTACTCTGGTGACATGAGTCATTTACTTGTGAAAATCAACATGTGCCTATGAGTCCTGCTACTGAGTTCTAGTTCCCACTTAGACAGAAGCAGCTCTCTTCAAATGCCCGAATTACAATTCAGCCTGCTTCAGATTAGAGATTTAGATTACAAAATACTAACACTGCCCTCACGGTGTTCAACAGAACTAAGTGAAGCTCTGACAACATTCTGTTTCAAATAATGGAGAAGAAAGAGACCAAGAATAACATGAACCAGTAAGACAAGAGGCATCTGGACTGTAACAAAGCTGTCTCCCACAACAAAAATAATCTAAGTACTTTCTAACTAAAAACAAAAAAACACCTATTGGGAGAAGGGCAGGGAGCAGGGAGAGAGAGAGAACGGAGAAAGAAAAGTGCATTAATGTTTCAATGTTTATTACAGATGAAGTCAGGTAGGTTCCTATCCAGGTAACTTTCTTCCACAGGTGATGACAAAGAGCTTTTCAAACTGAACTGTTGTAAGGGGAGTTCCAGACAATCACCCTGTAAATTTTTTTTTCCTGTTCATTTAAATAAGTAAGGCTCAACATAAAACCAAGGAGAAAAGGAGACCAGATTTTCACTTGCAAACTGTATATGGATTTTTTGAGTTTTACACTAGTTTTATATGAAAGGACCTCAGAAAAAACTGCCGTCACAGAATGAAAGGACAGAGTCCTTTCATGGATTAAAGAAAAATAGTTATAAGACTGAAAACAAAGGCAGGACTATGTGGACAATTTTCACAAGGCTGGAGCAAGGGAGTTCTTTAAGCACCTGAGTGAGGACCCAAGCTAGTCAAAATTATAATACCCTTGATGTGGAAAGACAGCATGAAAAACAGGTTGGAAAAATCTGTTAAGGGTACCAAAATGATTTACAAAGTTCTGTTTTATATTTAAAATTCTGTAAAATCATAAGTATCTTGAAAAAAAGAAAAATGGGAAAATATTTCTTACAATTTCTCAAACAAAAGAACTAGCAGGCACAGGAACAAAATTATCATGTGGCACACTGGAAACCAAATTTGCATCAAAGAACCTATTACTACTGCATGTATTGGAAGTCATTAATTTTTACCATTTTTCAGGGTTCTGAAAACAATAGGATAAAACTAATGCAAAATATTCCATAAAGTAGCAAGCAAAAAAGATTCAATCCCTAGTTCCAAGTCCCACAGCTTGCAAAGTGTTTGAATCTGGAGGAATGTGAACAAATCCTCCATTTGTTTATTACCCTTAGGATCTGCTACTACCTGAGATGAGACACTAATCTACCCAGAGATCTGGTGTAACTCACAATGGTATTTCTTACTGAACTGTAGAAAGTACAAATACACTCACTGTATTGGAAAGGGAGCCATAAGCAAAGTAACTATTACAGCATTAAAAGTTTTCTTTTTCTGACATTTTTGAAAAAAGATTATAATGCTCCTTAGCAAAGCTGTAGCCAGTTTTAGAAATTAGTTTAGGATTGGGTTTATTACAGAAGCTCAATGGTAAGACAAAAGCAAGTATGAAATATTTGAACTGTCTTTTTAATTTACACAAAACTCTGTTTGAAAAAATGATGCTACTAATATCAGAACTCTCTCGGATACAAAGAAATTACTGTAAAATCTTAAATATTACAGAAATCAGATTTTCAATTTGCATGATTCAAATAGGTGAATATTCTAATTTTTTACACTCTCATTTTCCAATCTACTTAGCAGCACAAACACTAAAGAAAAAAAACCTATAAATGTTCATTTTATAAATCCTCCCAACTCCTCTTGATCAGGAAAATCATTTAGCACTGAAACGCTACAGCAAACTTGAAACTAAAATATTACAGATGCATACATAGATTTGCCATGAGCTAAGACTGTTTTATAAGCCTATTTATACAGAGGCTTACAATAATATGGTTTATTTAAAACATCATAATAGGGGTCATTTGATGATGACAGTAAGTGCCAAATTTCACCTAGCACTGCCATTCCTAGTGCTGTTTCCCAGTTCATAGTGCAACACACCGTTCCTTGTAAAATCTTTAGTTACAACAGTCTGCCAAGAAAGTAACTGGTTTCTAAATATAGGTATTCAAAATCCTACTGACCTGTGTGTGTTTTAACATGGCAATCCAGAGTAGATTTTACAGTGAAACTCTTTCCACATTCTTCACACTTATATGGCTTCTCCCCAGTATGGATACGAACATGCCTAATGATTTCAGGACACATGTCTATGTGAATTTCTACTTTTACCTCAGTTTCTAGAAATACTTATTTTGTATCTTACTAATTTTAGAATTAATCAAATACTTCTATTAACACTAAATGAAGCATAAACAGTAAAGATGATGATTTATGCATTTGCTTTTTCTCAAACTTATTTTTACATGTTTTTATATGCAGGATCTATAGCAAGAAAAAATAATTTATTCCCAAACATCATAATTTTAATACTACAGGAAAAGAAATATGAAAAGTCTGGTTTAGTCATATTCAGAACATGTAACATTTTGACACATTTTTAAACTGTTCTGAAAAAGAAAAGCGTATGTAAATGACTCAAACTTCAGTTTAGGCATAAGCTAAGTTCCATGAAGCTGTTACAGCTAAGTTTCTCGTGAACAATTTAGGAAATTGAAAAGGCACAAAACTTTTCCATTCCTTACCTGACTAAATCACTGGGTTTTTTAAAGCTTTTGGGACAATAACTACAGCAGTTGGCATATTTGGGCTCTGCTTCCAGTTCTGCTTGCTTATCTTTGATCTCACTAATTCTGTCTTTCTCTGCAGCAGACTGGACAAGAACTTTTTCGGAGACAGTGGCACTTTCTCGAGGCCTGATCTTTGCCAGTTCTGCTGTTTCTTCCTCTGTAAAAGTTATCACACCAGGACGAGATTTTCTGGAAGTCCTTTCAGAGTTTTCATCATCATCTTCAACACATGCAACTATTAAAAAAAAAAAAGACATCTGTTTAGTTTGATATGTCTGCTGAAACTATAAAAATAGAAGAACTTAGTATTAACCACATGGCCACTACATTACATGCTTGGACTTCATCTCTTTCAGAGGTCTACCCATTCATGTCTGTACTTCTTTTAAAAAAAGATGGATTTATGATTCTTATTTTTACAATAATCCAATACACGTATGTTCTTTAGGAAAAAAACCAATTGCTCTACTTCAGTGACACACTAAACTACATAAAATACAATACCTTGAATACACTGGACAGACTCCTAGAAAACTGATTTCTTTAAATAATTTAGGTAACAAAGCAATTTCAGTGGCTTTGGACATTAGATATTATCCATGTTGGAAGGCTCATTTATAACATTACTGTTATAGCTATAGCATTCATGTAATCCACTGAAACATCTGTACTTTTTATGTAGCAAAGACTGTAAGAGTAAAAGTGAAATTTACCTCCCCCTCCTGTTTCTGTAGCTGCTGCTACAGCTGAAGAGACTGCCTGATGTTTTTTCATATGTTTTTTGCAGTGAACAGTTGTTCGAAAGCTTTCATCACAGAATGGGCACTTGTAAGGCTTCATGCTCATGTGAGTTGCCATGTGCCTGGTAAGGCTGCCATTAGTTGTGAAGGAGGTATTGCAAATGCTACAGCTGAATGCTTTAACTCCTTGAAGTAACAGAAACAAAGAAGTAGCATGCCATTTGTTTAGGTTTACTTACACAGGACATTTACAAAACCCAGATGTGAGTTAAGATAATGCAGAGCTGGTATACCCTGTTACCTGTATGCGTCTTCTCATGTGACTTAAGAACTCCTGAGGAAACAAAGCCGCGGCCACAGAGTTGGCATTTATAAGGTTTCTCACCAGTATGTGATCGTACGTGTTGTTTCAAATGGCTGGATTTCTTAAAACCCTTGTTGCAATATTCACACCTATTAGAAGAAAATTGGTTTTGTTAGTTGCATATAATTACTAGCCATAAAAGATTCACGAAATTGTGACAGAACCTAAAATTATTACAAACCTATATGAACGCCTGCTTTGATCTTCGTTATCCTCAAGAAAATGAGGCCGTTGGGTATGCAATTCAAGTTCCTCTTGTGATGGCTGATCTTGTATCAAGCGAGTAGTCTAGAAATCAAAGCCTCAAGTAAATTTCAGTAACACAATACTGAAAGAAATCACACAAATAAGCAAGAAAAAAAAATCACAGCATTTACAGCCACCACAAGTAATCGAATTCATGCTTTCACAAATTTTTGACAAGAAATAAAGAGTGTGAAATGATACCTCATTCTTCCATAGTGAGAAGGAAAGCAGTAAAATGTACACCTACTGAACTGGAATGAACAATGTGGTGCACTTACACCTCCCTCTGAATCTACACAAAACCATAACTCGAGTCTTGTACATTTTCTGGTGTTTGAGGAGTTAAATTTAACATTAAACCAGCCATTTTAAACAGTATGACCCCCACCACTGAGTAGCTAAATACACTGTGGTGCTGACAGTCTTCACTACTTTTTGAACAGCCTTTCCCTCTAAGCAAAAACCACCACAGAGTTAATGCTGGAGAATGACAGCATGTTTTCAGATTTGAATATAAGAAAAATTCAAAGCCTCAATTACTCAAAATAAAACCAAAGCCTCGATTACTCAAAGTCTTGCAGATCCTAAAACCCAAACCAGTTCTCTGATGTTTGCCCATTGCAAAAAGAGACAATATGATATGCAGGTCATCATGGTAAAACAATTGCTACAGATGGTCTTCATGCCAAGTACTGCTACTATTATATAAATACTTGTATTTGAACTGTATTTTTAGCAGTTATTTTACAAATTTAGCCAGGTAAGAACCACTAAAAAACTTCATACACTGCAATATGCAAGCTCCATGAACAATCACAACACATCATAACGTCACTTTTACTGCTTGATCATATCTCTACCCATACGAAGCAAAGAATTAGGACACAATGTAAAAGTATTTGTAATAGTAGTATTTATATGTAAATATGTATGAATGTATAATTTATATGTTAAATTATTTTATAACATCAGGTCCTTTCCTTAGTTTTAGACTTACAATCCAACCCTATAGTATTATATTCTTTTTTAAGCCTAAAGTATCCAAACATACAACTCTTTCTTAGAAACATGTAGCTGGGTCACTTATCCTCCTCCCTGCACTTTTCCAGTTGTTAAACATCAGCAGTCTAGAAAATAAATCATCAAACTCTTCTGACTTCTCAGGTGACCCAATCACCAATGAAGTAATTCAAAGAAACTCATCACTGAACACAGAAGAATGAAATCTGCCTTCTAGCAGTACTTACTACATTAATAGCATCTGTACTTGGAACCTGAAGAAGAGCTGGTGGGTGGTAACTTGTTGAAAGAGCCTGAGATTCAAGTGTGCTTGAATCCTGCAGCTGCTGTACGGCCGGAAATTGAGTCTGTTGATTGTAGCTGTCATTGACTGTAAAACCTGCCAGAAATTAAAACAGTCACAAAGCTGGGAAATACACTCAACTGGACTTTGAATAACACCACACTTTATTGAAGAATACCTCCAAAAGAGATTAAGTACTATTACCATATAGCAACACTCATTTTATGCTCTTCACTGTTGAGTGTCAAAATACAGAAAGGTTTCTGGCGTCTATGTAATATGCGTAACAGGGTGACTTACCATGAGCTGGAATTCTATTGGAAAAATCTCCTCCACAGAAAAACACTGTTTGAAGTTTCTTCGGTGTGCCATAATTACCTTAGAGCCATTGAAATTTTGAATTTCTTGTATGTAAGCATGCATGTGTCAAACAGGTTGACCCATCTCCCTTTATCCACGTTGGTACCACGCTCCCTTAACTACACTGGAAGCCGATCACAAGGATGCAAAGCTCAGTGGGGAGGATGGCGGGTGAGTGGAGGAGATGACCCAATAGGAGAACTCCAGTTTCTGGTAAAGTAACCCCATTTTCTCCTACTTTGGATCTCCTCCACATATTCCCACGCTTTAGATAATAGTAAAGTAAAGCCTCTCAAAGGCAAACTGCAAAGTAAAAAATAAACATTTTTATTCACATTTCCAGTATAAAAGCCTGAAATTTTCATTTGGTTTTGTTCTGAAATATCAGATCTTAAGAACCTCCTTTTCTAAATGAATGAATGAAATGATAATGATCAATGATTCAGACCCAGAGAATTCAGACCCATCTCAGGTTGCATGGCTTTTTAATGCTATTAGGGATGCCCTTTTACCAATCCCTCTAAGCCTTAATACTTCTAATATTTTTTTTTTTTTTTTAAAATCAATGTTATGTGGAAAAAAAAATGAAACTCTTAGTATCGATAATTAAGGGCAGCAACTTTACTCTTTCTGTGCAGTTTGCCTTTAGTGGACAAAAAGGGTGAAGATTATGAGAACAGGGTAGAAACAAACCCACATCAGATGATCACAGCATCAAGGGCCAAAAAAGTAATGCTTAAAGAATTACAGTATATAAAAAAAATGGTATGTATGAAGTTTAAGCAGAAATTTTCTAAAAAGACTTTTCACAGCAGAAGAATACTGTCATCAGCAGAGGAAAAAAGCCTACTTGTATGCTATTGCTCACACCATAGAATGAAAACTAACAAACAAACAAACCTTGAACACATTATTAGTCGGGTTGTAACTTATCACCAAAATTAGTGATGCAATTTGTTTTCTCTCCTAGAACTACCAAGATTATAAGAAAAAGACTCAACAAGCTGAACCTTGCACCTCAGTTACTCTTAGTGAAATGACAGAAGGTAGCCTGAAGAACAGCAGTGCAAAGCTCTATGGTGATAAGAGAGCTGCCATTGCCTGTTCTCAAATACATTTTAAAAGCACCTTCATGGAAAAATGGTATTCCCATTACACTTCATGAGACCATAAAAAAACAAGCCTCAAGAAACTGAAGCAAAAAGGTGATGCTGCTTCCATGCCCTATGTAAAAAAAAAAAAAAAAAAAAAGGAGTAGCTATTAAAATTAAAAAAAAAAAGGTATTTATAAAACCCAAAGGTTTTTTTTTTTTTTAATTGGCGAGTAATTTTGACTAGCTAAGAAGGAGAAAAGAGGTTGCTATAGCATGACTTGTTTCACTTCATTGTTTTAATAAAAGCAATTATTGACACCCTGAAAAATTTCCCAGAATCATGTAACAAAACGCTCAGGAAGAAAAGTTCTGAATTTAAAGATATTTTGGGACAAACTGAAGAAGGAAATACTGCTTCTGAAAGTAGTTCTGGAATAAACAAACCAGTGCTGTAGCAAGAATATATATGATGTATCTCTATTTTGCTCAGTTCCTACTGAAGTATAAAGATCAATTTCCTCTCAAAATTTAAAAAAGATCTGATAAATTTGAGCATGCTGAAGGCATTTTCTACCACCCTACTACTGCTACAAAACAGCATTAAAATAATCAAAAAACCAAACACCAAAGCACAGACATTGAGTCTGAGATAGATACAGAAATGTATTTCAGAACCTTTGTCTCCTGTTCTCATTTTAATCATTATGTGGTTTCCCAGAAGGCTTTTCTTAATCTTCAAAGAATGGAGAGCATCTTAATCTCTATATAGTAAGGAGAGTCTCTTATTACAAAGTCCTCTAAACTTGGAATTGGATTTTGTGTTATTTCAGTACAAGTAATCACCTACACTGCTTGCGTTTTCTTTGCTAGAGGACATCACCCAACCTATTCTCCTTCCACACTCACAAAACACACAGGAAAAAACAGAATGCTCTGGAAATCAGTTCACTAGTGGAAAGATGTGTCTTGCACATGAGAATGAGAAAACAACAGTACAATAGGCTAAGGCAAATATTTTAGTGTAGGCAAAACTTGGAAGTCTTTAATGACAGATCATGTGAATTCTAACTTTGCAACCATATCTACATGCACACACACACACCTCGGTGGGAGTCACTGACTGGCAATTAAATGTTCTGCAGGTTTGCTTCCAAGGTCAGTTAGGAACCAGTTGAACAGTATGGACTAGAATCAATGTGTAAATAGTTACTGAAAGAGTTGGAATTCCAAATCTTGATATTGCAGATCAACTTCTTTGGAAAGCAAAACAGCAGTCTGGTGGCAAAGGTATATTTGTACAGGCTACAGAATAACAGCATTTGGACTTCTTGTAGTTTTTAAAGATCACTCTCCTATCACCGTTAACTGAATTACTAACACTCAACCATGCTTGCAAAGAAGACTTTAAAGGAAGAAAAAGTGACAATCTATATGAAAACACATTTGGTGACAGACGATATTCAGTAACCCAAAGACATTTTCTGATAAAAGATGCATTTGGTTATTCTGACCTCACTAAAAAGTCTTCATTTGAAGATGCCCATATGTGAACTACAAAGAACACTGAAGCCCTTTTTCTTAGTCTTCAAATCTAGCTCAAATGAATAATAGATTATGATACAGCAGCACCCTCATTAAGATCTGCACTTCTTTACAAGTCTGAACACATCAAGAAGAAAATCTATCTGAACAAACCAGCAATTCTGTAAAAGTATCACAAACAAACCTGAATGAAAAAACAGGGCTCTGACAGGTCTGTGCAGACCTAGAGATCAGCCTCATATGTCTGAAATGCAAAGATTTTATTTTTTTTTTCCTTCAAAAAGGAAAAAGAAAATAAAAAGCCTAGCAAAGATTTTTTAAAACTCCTACCTTGTTTATTAATAAAACACTGAGCCAAAATATTTTAACAAGAATAATAGCCTATAAATATTAAGTATAAAAAAAGATGTAGTTTTAAGCTTGAATGTTCTGCCTAGCTGACAGGAAAAGAAATTAGGAGCATGAAGCACAGATGCAGACATAGGGAGAGGGTCGACCAATTTAACGCATGCATCCGCGCAAATGCTTACCTACCTGAAATTCAAAAATTTTGAAGGGCTCCAGGATCTTCAAGGAAACTTCAAAGAGTTGGGAATCTGTGGATGAGATTCCAAGTAGAACAGGAGACATCTTATACAAATGAGACTTTAAAAACCCCACACTACAAATGTTCTGATTCTCTGTGCCAATTTTACAATGCACCGATGATCAGCCTAGATTTCTGATGATGAAAGACTTGTTCTGTGAGATCTAGAAGTCTGGCCCCACCCCAAGAAATCACTCCGTATTCAATATTTATTTAATGGTGAAGATACACATACATAGAAAATGAAGCCTAAGTAAGTTAACAAAACAAGGTTTACGTATTGGATTTTCAAATTGAAAGGAGCTTTAAAAATCCAAACAAAAAGCACCACTGCTCTTGAAAGGAACACAGAGTGAAAAGTTGCATTTTTTTTTTTTCTGTAGTCTCTTTTCATTCATTTCGAAAACTGTAAAAGGTAACCAAGAAAAATAATCCATAGGGCTTTAATAGGACCTAGTTGAGTCTCATTTTATAAAGGTGCAGACTTTTTCAGATACATACAAAGCAGCAAAACCTAGAGAATTAGAATCAGCAACAAATGATACTATTTCTTCACAGTGTCATGCAACTTAGCACAGCCAATTATGTTTTTACAACAAGCACTATACAATTGTTCAGGGAATGACATTAGAACAGAGAAGTTTAAGGAGGTGGAATACCAGTTACTGGTTACATAAATATGTGAAGTTACTTGCTGGAGTCAGAAACAAGGAGGAAAAGATCAACCAGTCAGCCAGTGAGGTACTCTTCCCATTCAAAACAAATGAACTAAACCAGTAGCTTCATATCAAGCAACAACTCAAGAAATTCAGCAGTGCAAAGTGAAGGAACACCTTCATTTCTTCATTCTCTGCAGGCTACATAAAGCTTACACATATTTCTTAGTACCTTGTGTCTAAGTTTCCAACTGTTTACAATCTCTTAATTTGTTACTTATGTAGTTTTATAAAGTAGAAAAGGAACTGCTGTGGTTAGGTGAAAGTATGATTTCTATGTGATTAGATTTTGCACTTTTTCCATAATGAATCCCAAGAGCTACTCAGTCAAATCTTGTATCACGTTTCTGATGATCTTCAGTTATAAGCACATATATTTAGGGGCAAATTTGTTTGAACTGCCTACAGCCACAGCAATTCCAAACACAATCAAGAAAAGAATATGAAATGCCTGACTACAAACCCCCTGCTGTTATGACAAAGCATCAGCTTGCAAAAGCAAAATCTATTTAAAGTATTCAGAATATTCTACCACATACAGTTTCAAAATACTAATTTAAGAAAAAGTTATTGGAAGTTCTCTGCATTGCAGTTCTTTGACTGTGGATGCCCAGTTTTGACATGCTTCATCACAGCTATCCTGTAAAGCTAAGTTTATAAAAATCACTGGAAGAACCTCTAATTACTAACCTTGTGATAAGCCCTGTTGATCAAACGGCTGCTGTGTTATAGCTTGCTGTTCAAATTGAGTGATGTTTTCCTGTAAAGCATGCTGGGATGTCACAAATCTATCTGAAATGGGGAAGGGAAGAGGAGGGGGAAAAAAGAAAAGGGAAATACTATCAAGAAAATATGATGTAATTAACTGGGTAATTCAGCTGTTTCCAAAACCCTATATTTTGTAGTCATCTGTATTTTTACTGCATTAAAAATAAATTTTAAAATATTGCCTTAATAGGTATTTAAATCTTTACTCATTATTGTACTTGCTAACTCATTATACCATGAAGAAAAAATAAGCAAAACCAAAATGCTCTGTCCACTGTTACTAACAAAGTGCATGAAATATTTTATTTTCTCCCACTTCAAAACACAGGTATTACTTCCTAAGTAGGCTATACAGCAGTGCTTTTGATTAATAATAGAGGCGATGTGGTAAAGTTCTGTGCACACATTTTTCTGTATATTTGGTTTAGTAGTTCTGATACGACTAAATGGTGCAAACCTTAATTCTTTTATATACTTCACAGTAAACCTAAACACCAATGAAACTGTACAGTATACTTTAAGTAGTTAGGTTTTGCACCACGTATTTTTCTAGTTGTTTACTTGCATTATCTTGAAACTCAAATAATTTAAATTCATGAAGGAAAAGTTATTCAAGAACTTGTAAACTTACCTCCTTTTATAAACCTTATCATATTTCAAATACTCACCCTCATCTTGCTCTAAAGGCTGATCAGCCAGTTGTTGTTCAAGTGCCGTTTCTTCTGTGCCTACTACTGGCTGCTGGTCTAACTCTAAAATGGCCTGCTGATCTGTTGCAACAGCTTCTGACTGCTGTAGCCCATCACTTTCAATCTCCACTTGCATCTGTGTGGAAACATGGATGCTCTGCTGATCTACAGTAGAATCTTCTATTGAATTAGACTGCTGATGCTGCTGAAGTTGCTGTGCAAGTTCGTATCTGCAAGGAAATTTAAGAAGGTCTTTTTATGGCTTCAGTTAGACCATTACCCTAAGTATTTACACAGATTTTTATTTTTATGATACACTGTAATTTATTGCACCTTCAGAGCTACTTAAGTGTTTGCTACACAAATAAATGCCCTTATTCAATTATTAACATCTGCTACAGAGCGAAGCTGCCTTTCCAATTACCTTTAAGGAAGGCCTACTTAAATACATTGAAGGTTACATATAAAAGTTATAAACCTACCTATGAGTCTTCATGTGTTTTTTACAGTTTAGTGATGTTTTGAATGTTTTTTGACAATAGGGACACATATACGGTCGAAGGTCATTATGGATCCCCATGTGTCGCCGGAGGCTGCCACCAGTAGTGAAGGCCCCATTGCATATAAGACACTTAAAAGCTTTCAGTCCAGTGTGTGTTCTAATATGTGCCTTCAGAACTCCAGCTGACACAAAACCTCTTCCACACTGAGAGCACTTAAATGGCTTTTCACCAGTATGCGACCTTTTGAAGAGAAAGCAGAAGTTATGAAAAGACCAAATTTAATTTAAAACGAGCAAAATAAACCAAACTAAGGTGACTGACCAGTGATGAAAACCCAGAAATTAGAGGTTTAATAAATTATAAACAATCTGCATCTCATCAGGGGCAGAGCTAGCATCAATATTGCCTGACAGTTTTAACTACGTTCTACAGCCCAATCTCCTTCTCTGATCATACTTTGTGTCAATTAAAATGCTCGGGTTGAATTTTTCCACACCAGATAACATCCTAGTTCTTCAGACTACTCTATTATCATTCACATGTGTTCTCCTCAAATCAGCTAAAACAATGTCAACAAAAGTTTGGAGAAAAAAATATACAGTTTTCTTTCTATTATATACTGCCACTAGACTGAAGAAAAAATTTTGGGGAAAAAAAAGCGCGCTTGTGTCCATCCTGAATAGCTCCTGAACAAGGCACAGTACAAATAGTCTTTCAGGCTGTGGGAAACAACATTCAAGTGGGGAAACACTCTCACCTATACTATGAGCATGTCCCCCTCACTATACTCCTCCAGAGGTGCTTGAGGAGTTTCCTTTCAGTTTCCTACATCGATACATCAGCTGAAGAAGGACAGGTTAGGAAACAGAATGGAGGAAACAGCCAGGAGGAAGGCAATGTGAATGCTAGGAAATGGAAAATAAAGTCCTTTTTGCAGAGGACTTAGAAGTGCTGGCTTGATTGTTGGACTTGATGATCTTGGAGATCTCTTCCAACCTAAAGGATTCTGTGATTCTATGATTCTAAAGGAAGCATTATTTCATAAAATTGGGAAAAGTTAGGGCTGTCTTATGATTACAGTTGCCTTAGAAGTTTGAACCAGCACATCAGATGTCATAACAAAGAAATGTGACAGAATCCAAGACTGTTTTGCTAACACAGAAATCAGAGGTAGGGCATCACAACCCTTGCTCCGTGTGCCTGCAGGAGATCTGACACACTATTCAGACACTGCTCTGTTGTAAATACCACTACTACACATCTCCCCCTGTGTCAGAGAGAAGTGTGAAACAATTAAGATCAACTACTTCAGTGAAGGAGATTATGCAAACCAGCAACACTTACTAAGTTGCAATTATTTTGATTTACATCAGTTTAGCTTGATTCTATCTACAAAAGATGGTGAGAAATCCAAAGAGGATATTACAAAAGCAAGACATGTGATACTGCAAGGCCTTACCCCCTGCCTATTTAAGAAGCATAAAGAGACCAAGAACTATTTCAAGCCAGTTAGACAACCCACCAATACAGAACTTTATTTGTAAGGAGAACATGAGGAAATCACCATGATTTGAATCAGAAAAAAGTGGTACAGAGCTCACACTGCAGGAACAAGCAGATTGCCACCCGCATGTATGGAATCTTTCCTTAGATACGAGCACCTCTGGTGTGTCACTGGTTCATTACTTTAGAGAGGGTTAAAAAAGAAGTCTTCTCAGTGAACACTACATAAATTTAATGTCTTTCCATAAATTTATTACATACATTTTCTTTCTTCTTCCTACTTATTTTACCTGATGTGTTGTTTAAGATGACAGGATTTTTTATAGGCTCGATGGCAATAAAAACATTTGTATGGTCTTTCTGCATCATTCACAAAATTATTGTTAAAATAATTTTGGAAGAACTGGCTGTTCCTTGGGATTGGCTGGATAAGACCTGAACACAAACATACACAAAAAAAGGATAAAAATTAATTGACAAAATTATTTTGAAGCTTTATCTTCCTCAGTTTATCTTCCTCAGACCTGAAAAATGTTATACATATATATATTTATAAATGTGTATGCCAAAACTTCCTTCACCTTCCCCAGCTAAGTCAGTTGGTCTAGTAAGAACATTTTCTCTTAATAAAACAAAACCAAACCTAAAAAAATTCTACATAATAAAAATGCAAAACAAAACAAAACCACAAAACTCCAAACCACAGGCCAACTTTCTAAATTCCTTCTGACATTCTATTGTGCTGATAATTAGTAGCAGTGTACAGGAGTTAACATAAGTCTTCCAAATCAGAAGAGAAGGAACTCTGTACGACAAATATTTACTCTCAGTTATTTTTAATTGTGTAAAAGCAAAATAATTTAGTTAACTCTCAGAATGGTAGAGAACAATTTGCAGACTTTTTAATAAAATTTTAAAATAATTTATACTTTTTTAAAAAGCAAAATACATATCAAATGTTTTTTCCTATCAAAGGTGCAACTCAAAAGTTAACACTATTATAAAGCACCAATATTAGTCTGTATTTCTAAAAGAAGTAGGATTTTTCTTCTGGAACAGTGGAAACATTGCCAGTTGGCTGAAAAAAAAAAATTACACCTTAAAGACAGATGGTGGAATTCTTGTTTTTACCCTGAACACTCCAATATCAGCAGAGTTCATGTGTTATCCATACCTGTAGGAAACAACTTTTATAGTGTTTTTTTTTGTTAATATTGTTTTTTTTTTTTCCAAAACCCAGTATTCTACTGCACAGATCTTAGTTGTATTGAAGTGCTCTTTTCTTGCAAATCGAGAAATAAGACTGTACCTGTTCCCAGGATTTACTCAAAAAAGAAATATTGTGCTATCAAGTTATCTGAAGCTACCACCTACGTTTTCTTGCTACTCTGAAAATTTAAGTTTCTCATACCCTATACCAAAGTAGCGACTCCTCTTGCATACAGTAATTCTTGGAAGCAGTGAAAGTAAAAGAATTTTTAAAGAATGATATATATATTTTATGCTAAAGATATTATCAATATAATATTCTACTATATAAAGATGACTGAACAACAGACAGGGCAGAGGACAGCAGACTGGTGAGTCAAACAACAATGAAGAGTAAACATCTTGACCACTACGTTGGCCTCTATGGGAGAATAATATATATTGTCTTGATTGAGTTGCACAACAACTTACCTTCTTCCCAAAGGTGGTTTTACTTATGTTCTAGCAATTACTCTACAATAGAATTAAAATAACCATATAAATTCTCTACAGCACATTCCAGAATTATTCTGCCCTTTTTTTGAAATATTACGACTAATGATTACCACTAATTCAGTTGATGTCACAATTATAACAAATACACTAAAATCATGTAACACACTGACTGATTAATATTTGCCCTTTGAATACACATTCTTCCAAAGTACAATCTAGGCCACAGACTGTTACTTTTCTAAACCAACAGTCTAACAATAGTTATGCAAATATGCACACGCTTTTTTTTTCTGGTAAGGATGACAATTTCTCTGTAATTAAAAAAAAACCTTATTATTAGTTCTAGTGCAAACAAACTACAAAATACAGCATTTTTCTGAAGCCTGATTGCTTCTGATGACTTTATTTCAAAGTGCATCTTTCTAAGCAAGCTCTGAATGTGTTCACTTGATTAAATCGTGACCTCTATTTTCCAGTGAAATTCAAATTTCAAGGCAGTATGGATTTACTTGCTCTTTACCTAAATCAGTTATGAGTATGGGCTCTTGCAAAGGAATGTCTGGTACTGGGACACTCGTCTTCCCTACTCGAACTTTTGCAGGCTTACGTTGATGTCTCAGCTTTCTTAGTTCTGTATGTTTAAAATGTGAAGCAATGTGAGTTTTCCGGTGGCCTGAAGTTCTGAACTTCTTGTCACAGTGAGGACAAGCAAAAGGCCTAACACCTGCAAAAGAGTAAAAGAAAAAAAATCAATTTCTGATTTTATTTCCATCACCCTAGAATTGGTGCTTTGGGATACAGATTCTCTCTTTTTTTTTGTATTTTCTTTTTTGTTTTTGATCAGGGTGTTTATTGTCAAATAGGTTTGCAAAATAAATGCATGAAATTTAATCAAAAGTAAATATAAAAATGCTGAACTAACTAACTGTTCACATCACTTTAAGGAAGCTTATAATAAGGAAACAAGATGTTGCAAAAGAGACAGCAATTCTCAAAGGGTTCCACCAGAAGCTATGCTAAGAATTGCAGATAGGTCAAATGTCCTTCCAAAACAAACTGTTAAAACACTGTGAGAAAAAAAAAAAAAAAAAAAAAATCAGGAAACACAAATGTTACACAGTAGGATAAAACAGAGGAACAGTGATGTGACAAAGTTTGAAGAAATTCTAGGTCAGTCTCTGAAAAATTCAACAGTTTGGATAGCAGTCAAAAAAGCATGTCAGCAGGAGTTATTAAAGAAAGACTTCTGCAATGCAAAATCCAGTAGAAATCACTCCTTGGAAGGGACACTGGAGTACTTGGTAAGTTACAGAGACAGCCAAAGCAATGAACTTCCAGCTTGTGTTCAAGGGGAAATCTTGTGTAGGCCAAGAAACATGAGTGGGTATTATGAAGAATGCTCTTTAAAATCCCAGGTGGAAGAGATGCACAAGAAATAAGAATGAACCATTCTTCACAACAGAGTAACTAAAATATCATATGAAACTACTGAGTAGAATATTTAAAGAAACAGGAAGTACTCTACTCAACATGTAGCTCAACTTTGGAACGAATTATGTTAGATTGTTCTAAGTAGTTAAGTTCACATGGGTTGAAAACCAATTAGCTAAGTTCTTTGGAACAAAAAATTCTAATAAATGCTGAGGTGCAGAAGTACAGCCTGCTTCATAAAGCCCTCAACCCAAAGATAAGCAGAAGTTATCTGTATGCTCCCAAGAAGCATTACTGTAGTCTTCCCTTTTCCACAGAGAGAATCCAGGGCCAGATGAATCTCTAACCTGATCCAGCCAGTGTAGTCTGCTAGACAGAAGAAGCAGCAAACACCTCTGACAGGAAAAACAAGTGAGCTGAACAATGGCCAACTAGATGCAAGAGTTCCATAAACACTGGACTACCTATTTTTCAAGCCACCTGGTGTTTTTGCCACCTTGAATGAGTCTGACTTCTTAAATACAGCAAGGTTGACTTCAAAGTGACAGAAAAAATACTGGTTTATAAGTTTACAAAAAATAAAAGTGAAAAACTTCCTGCAGATGAATTCAACATTGGTATTTCATGGACTAAAGGCATGTGACTACAAAACATATTGAAATCCAAATGCACATAGCCAATGAATGATACTTTTGCAGAATGTGAATACATAAACAGGAATTAAAGGAAAGAGCAGCACATTTATAACCTTATATTGCTGAAAGCTTATTTACCTGCAAGAACAAAGAAAGGTGAAAAATAAACAGGCAGTCCCAACAAGAACTGAAAATTCACTTTTCTCTATGCAGAGGATAGAAGTTCAACCACACAGAAACAGGTACTGAAGGCATTACATTGATGTCAACAAGAACCATATAAACAGAGTTTTAGGGTATGCAGTGCATGATACTGAAAAGAGGTAAGCTGGTGAGAACACCAAGAGACACCTTAGTGTTGAAGATAAAATAGAAAGTAACCAAATACTCCTAAAATTCCCAATAGTCAGTGAAATTACCAAAAAGTGTTGGTGAAGAAAGAAAAGATGCAGAGTAAATATGAAATATGACGGGGTATAAGTAAAATCAGAATTCAAACTATAGCAGTATGACTCTTCAGAAAGCACAATTTAATACACTCACAATAGCAGTATTAAAAAGGAGTAACAGCTGACTCAGAGAACCAAATATCCACAACTTTTGTCAGAGCCCAAAGTTTCAAAGCCATGCAGCAGTAGAAAGTTATGACAAAAAGTTAAGTTCATCATATAAGACACTAAAAATGGTTCATTCTCTGATATCAATGACATGATAGACATCTCTAAAACTCAAGTGCTTCACATTGTCTTTCTTCATTTAAGGTCTCGCCCACACGACAGAAAACACAAAAGCTCTTTGGAGGCCTTACCTGTATGTAGACGAATGTGAACTTTTAAACTCCCTGAGGTGGAAAAGCATTTCATACAAAATTGGCACTTGAAAGCTTTAATGCCAGTGTGTGTTTTTATGTGTGCTGTGAGAGTACTCTTAACAGCAAAGGCGCGGAAGCACTGGGGACACTTGAAGGGCTTCTCGTGGGTGTGAATGCGAATGTGCCGCACCAGGTCACTTGGCTTTTTAAATTCTTTGGAGCAATATGGACAAACGTGCCACCTGACTCCGTTTTCTTCACGTATAGAGCCTAAAATAAACATCAAAAAGAACATTTGAAACATTTTAACATTTCTTCAAAAATTCTACTATGCTGACACCATTATACAAAGCAATCAAAACTCAAAAATGTGTTGTGAAATAGGTGCCATTACAACACAATTTGTAGACAACTTCCCTATCAGATACATTCTATTTCACAAAAATAGTGATGCGTTGGCATGACAAAAACAAAACCCAGGAGAATCCTATTGAAATGCAAATGGGTTTACGCTACTGAAAAGGAAGACGTTTCAAAAAAAAAAAGAAAAAAGTCAAGAAATATCTGACTTCACAGAATAAAAAGAACACAGTTTGTAATGTATTTATAATGCAATATAACATACCAGTTAACTTGTAAGTACCATATCTAGCACAAAATGATCCAATGATGAATATAACTCCTCAACCATAACCACAACTGAAGTATTTTAAGTACTCAAAACTTCTCTACCTAGAGGAGATACTTTATATAACCCTCTCTTTTGCAAATTCAGATTTAAATTACATTTTATAAATTTTTAAAGGATCAAAAGTGCAAAAAAAGTCCTTCTGAGAGGTTTACAATTTAAGGCTACTTCTTCACAGTTGTTTTACAATTGGAAAACACCAAGCTCTGTCCTAAAGCAACAGCATCACTTTTCTCAACAAAAATGACAAAAGAAGCTTCTAAATCATATTTTTTTTTTATTCTGTTTTTAATAGCACTGTTTATTATCGGTTATCTGCTTGCTTAAATCACGTCACATTTTGTCTTTTTCTGTAAACCATGTCAATATGCTGAGTTTACACTTTTTTATAAAAAAGAGGGCTGTTGTTTGACAGTACAGAAATGGCCTTCTATTTTATTTGCAGTCAGTTAGAGTTGTTACTGTTACACAAAAAAACAAAACAGTTATTATGACTGTAGGAACAAGTTAATGTTGATTTTTAGCACAGTTATGCTAGACAAGATGTTTTTTCTACTTTAGATCAACTTCTGTATCCCTTGCAAAGAAAAAAGCAACATCAACATATCTGTGAAGTTCCTGTAGGCAGAGCTCAATGACTGCTCATTAGAGCTGTCTCCACCAGGCCAGCCACTGAAGCACGATGGCTACCCTTGAAACAGACCACTTCTAAGCAAACTTAGTCTTAAAAGTTGCAGTTAAGCACACAGAGATAAAATCCAGGATTGTACATACACCATGCAGTGAAGAGGTGAAATATTAACATTCATTTATGGTGACTGTTTCAGATCAGTACTGCAATTCCAAACATCAGTGACTTGAAGTACTATCCACAAATGCCAACTTCCATGCTTGCCTACATAGCACAGATCAGTGAAGATCTGCACGAGGCAGCAGTGCTGTGCTTCTGCCTCTGTGAGGCCACAGTTCCCAAGAGGAAGAGTAGAGTTTGCAAGGACCTTCTGCTCTGGGATACACCATGAAATCTCAGTCCTAACTCCACAAAGGATGATAGCAAAAAGATGGAAAAAAAGATTTATATTCTTTCTGGTTTTCTGCCTCCAAAAACTCCACTGATCTAAATCCAGAAGATTTAACAGTGTAACTTCACTTAGTGCCATTCTGACACATTTTGGTATGAGCATAATGAAAGTTATAAATGTTACTATCATAACATATACACATACTGTGGTTTAGATAAAGTAGATGAAGATCATAAACTGCTCCACAATCTATTTTAGGAAATCCCTTTATAAAACTATTAACGCACCCACAGAAACCCTTCTTGTATTTAAAGCAAAAGTAGCAAGCAAAGGCAACATTACCAGGTAAAAATGGTGATTTTTTCTTAATAATCTTTTTTTCTTTTTTATCCAGTTTATCTGTAATCTCTTGCTCCTTATCTTGTTCTGCACTATTAGAGTCAATTTGATGATTTGGGAGAGTCTGGACATCTGGATTCTGTTCCTGGGCACCAGGATTCTTAGCCTGGCTGCAGTCAGTAGAATGTGCAGAGACAGGAATCGAAGACAACCCACTGTTCTCTAAAGCTTGCTAAAAGAGAACAAAAAAATTCAAGCTTAAGAAAGAAACATTCCACAGTTGCTCCAACTTTTCTCAGATAACTACTTAGAATATATAATGCAAACATAATTAAAGCAATTAAATGTCTCACCCTCCCAGAATTTCAGCTGGATTTCAAACAATACTGACTTCTGATTTTGAGACTTTTAAAGTTGGATTTCCTGCACTGACACATGTGCCAACAACTGCCTTGCAGAAAAGTGCCAAATGTTGCTACAGGACCAAGCATTTGCCAGGAATATATAGCTATCTCTTACGCTTACTACTTGAGAGAACAGTTCCCCATAAACAACAAATCAGAAGCCCATCAGCTTGTGGAGAAGCCATAAACAATATAAAGAAAAGGGAAAAATTCTAAGGCAAAGAAAAGCTTGGAAAAGCTCAAAAGCCTCTCAAACTTCTGATAACCACCAGCCTGAGGCAAGAGCTGTGCACTCACTTTTAAGGATACTGTTGTGTCTGCAAAGGTTCTGGATCAAAGGCCTCAAATGCACATTTAAGTACCAGTCTGCAGGTATTTGGCTGCTCGGAAGAAAACTACGTTTTATTTTTATTTTGAACAGCAATACTAGTCATGCTCATACAACAAAGAACTGACCTCGAAGACCCATTTATTTTTAATAGCTATCACAACAATAGTTGTATTTTGTGTTATAATTCTGTGCAACTACACACTACACTCCTGACATGAGAGAACTCACCACTGGTAACACGGTGAACCAGCACATAGCTAGAGGTAACATTCACATCTTTCAAAAAGAAATATAAATGGTACCTAAAAGACTAGAGGCAAATAAAAAGCAATGCTTAAAGGTTAGGAAGCTACCACAAATACAAAAGAAGAAGATTCTTTGCCCTGTTCCATTATGCAGTAGAGGCTGCAGAAGAATCAGAGTTGGGTTACTGCCTGCACCTCCTCTGTTATGTAGCATCTCCTACTGCCAAGATCAAGGACAGAATAGCGGGTTAGACAAAACACTGGTTTGTCCCAGGAAGACATTTTCTTTGCACCAATAGGAAATATTCAAATAGTCCTTATTAATTAAAAGGGGCGAAAGGCCCAGTCCCCTTTTTTAATCACCTAAAAATATTTTTCCCCTCTTACATATTATGTTATAAATGCAGTATAAATTCATGACATGCCACAAGCTGCTTCTAGGCAACAGAAAAAAAGTTAAAGGGATCAATAAAACATCCATTTATGGATGTGTATACTTAAAGCTGCCTTCTAGGCCATGTAATTAAAATTTATAGCCTTGCTATTGTGAAATTATACAAAAAGATACCTTTGTGAGTTCCATACTCGTTCGTAGATCTTTACAATTCTTTCTAGACTGAAAAACCATTTAGAAAGGCAGGAATGCTACCACTGAAAATACTGAGAAGAAAGTACAGTAAAATAAAAATAAGAAAGAAACCACTGAAATGTCAAGTTGTCCTCACACAGAACTCTTACCTGCAAAATATCTCTATTGATTCCCACTGCAATGTTGAGCTGTTGACCAGGTTGTTGAGGCTGGTTATTTTCTACAGGACCTGGTTCTGATAGCTCAAGGAGCTGCTGGATGACATCAGTTACAGCCTGCTGGCCCTGATGAGCTGCAGTAGCTGAAGACACCTGGTTTTCTGTCTGTTGGAGAAGCGGAGACCGAAAATGTGTGGCCTGAAATATACAGCAGTACATTGGTGAAGGAAGATGGAAAGTATATATGAACTGATCTGTTCAGCTCCCAGCTCTGAAGTGTCTATTACCTGTCCACTTGTCTAAGACATAAGGATCATACAGAGCTGTCATTCAAGGAATGCTCACTGCACTAAATAACTCCTTTTGTATATCCCTCTTCAGGTGTTCCTCCCAAGCTACATGACCATAAGCTTAAAGCTTGAATTAAGTTTATCATAACTACTGAACCTTCAACCCGTTTACAAATTCAATTACTAACCAATTATAAGATCAATTACTGAATTCTCCACATGTAGAGGCCACATGAAAAGTAATTCCAAAACAAATAAACAGGACTGACACAGTCTTTTTAAAGTTCACATTTAACTAAAGCAAGTCCTTTGGAAAAATAACCTTGGATTAATTGAGATTGTTTTAAATTAAATTATTTGTGTTGTTGTATCAAAACCTTTCAGAACAAACTACCAACTTCCTCCCCTTCAACTTTCAATCTTCTAAATTGCTTGCCTTTAGAAGAATCTCTCTATACTCTAAAGATTTAAATACACATGGAGTTGTATCAAAAAACTAAAAAAACTTGAAGTCTAAAAATCATTTGACAACTGTATCTTAGGCTACCTTATTAAAAGGAAGGAAAAAGTTATAAAGTCTTAGTATTTCTTTTTACAATCAGAAATAAAGACTTTTGTTCCCCTTAATTTGTTAACTTCTCTTGGTTATAACATACTCTGTAAGTATGCCATTATGGAAACAACTGCTTTCAATCATTTATTTTACTGCAAAAAAAGTTTATGTATTTATACATTGGCTAGCCCCACAATTCTGTTTCTTAGAAGTAAATATCCAGTGTGTTCTAAGATTCACTTCTGCTACCTAGAAATAATCACTTGCAAGCGCAGAGACACAAATATACATATAAAATGCCATCTTCCTCCAGATCATTTTCAACAAAGAATTATCTCAGGCTGCATGTAATATTTGTTCCAATCTAAAAACTTCCCAGAGATTTTCTTTTTACTTACACATTATATTGGACACTTAAAACGACACTATCACCATATTTGAGTATGGTTCCAAAGAAAAATTAGCTTAACTCAAGTTATATCCCATGAATCTGATGAAGTACTCTTCATGCCTTCTCATGAGATGACAGAAAACAAACCCTTATCTCATTTCTCTTGCATGCATGTGAGAATAGCACTTGCTATTTTGCCGATTTAACCATTACTTCATATTTTTTTTTTTCACATCACCAGTGGGACAGATGGAAAGATCCAATCTCTTCAGATTCCAATTTAGCAAAACTGCTATAAACATTTCAACGCATATTTTACAAAATAAAACACCCTATATGCCATTTCCATTGCAACAAACAGGAACTGAAGCAAAGTGTTTTGCTCAAGAGTGTAACAGCTCTTAATGGAGACCATTCATTTTCCTGCAACAGAATGCAGGGAAGCTCTTTAGTAGAGCTAGAAGCCTACACTAAGAAGTCTAGAAAATTCTCCCAGGATTTTAGCAAGAGAAAAAAATATTGACAATGGAACTGCTCAACATCATCCTTGACATGAAAATCACAGTACTACCTGTATTTAGCCAGTGTGTCCATGTATTATACAGCCGTTTATTCAAACGGCCTCATGGAGGTTGTGTTTTCTGAAAACTACTTTATACATATGAACACACAGTTTGTTACCATTAAGTTATCCTACACATTAGAAAAAGTTCCCAAGGTCTCTTTGCAGGTCTTACGTCAATAGTGGATTTTTAAAATAGCATACAGAATGAAGTGTTTTATTATTACTTCCGAGTTCCACGTTCTTACAGTTAGAACAGTGGACCCTGTGATCACCCTTTGTCTGCATAATCTGCTGTGTAACACACCATGTGACTGCTCTGAGTGAACTACTCCTTCAAAGTAAAGCAACTGCAAATAAATTACACCAGATCTTCACATCGAGTAATTTATTGCGGTCGTTTTTTCTGTTGCTATCTAACTTCAAGCTGCTCCAACAGTAAATTATCAACGCTAAAATTCCATACTCTGTTTCAAAGTGTGAATTTGTCTAGCTTCTATCCTAAAATCCTCTATTAAAGACATTACAGATTTTTTCCCTTTTCCTCAAAACAGCAGATCAAGCCATCCTTAAATATCTTATCTGACGGGCAAAATAGGTAATGCACTTTGAATCTCTTCAAGAATAAAGGACTTTATATCATGCTTTAAGAGTTCTGATGGCTCCAATTTCTCCTGTGTCTTTGAATACAGCTCATGAATAGTAAACACTATAAAAAGACAAGCAACAGAAGAAAAAAAATCCCAGAATAAAAGGACATACAAGCTTTTCGTTTCTCTGTAAATTTTCTCTCAATAAAATGATCAAACCCAATCTTTGCAGGCAAGGAAAACCTAACTTTTAGCCAATATATCAACTATTACCTCTTCCATCCCGATTTGTAAGGGGAATTTAAAATCCCGGAAAACTCCTGTCCTGTGAACATGGCCAACTGTTCCTGGTGTTCTACAGGTGATTTTACTCTTGGCCATATCCGAGCATATATTGTTTGGTGCACCCAGCTCACCAAGAAATCCAGATCTTTCTGTATCAGTGATCTGTCCTCCTCATAAGTTATCTCAACTTTTGTATCACCTTTACCAGTGATGATTTTGTATTTTCTTCCAGGTCACCAATAAAATATGAAGTAATGTAGGGCCAAGAACTAATTTCCAAGGGAGTCATAATATAAATCTGGCACAACAATATGCAAATTGTAAATTTATAAAACTCATTTAGGATTATCTTATATTTAATACAGTATATTTACAATAAGGTGTATCCTAAATTGATTATTCTCTTCTTTTCTCTTCAGATCTATGCTTTCACACAAACACACAGCCCCTCCTAAAAGCCAGGCTGACCCTATTCCTTGAAATTACTGAAAATAATTTCAATTGGTTAAAAAAAGGAAGTTTAAAAGAAACTGCTGCTGAAGAACAGCTATTTTTAACATTTTTTAAAATCTCATAAGAAATATAGTGTAACTATTTAATGCAGCTAATGCTAGTAATTAATTAGTTTACATTAGGCCTACTCAGCTCTAAGTTAATTGGTCCTGGAACAATGAATTCACAGGAAAAAGAAAAAGGTGCAGAGACTGGTTATGGTAACTTTAAAGCAATACTGTCACATTTCCTAGCCCTTGGTTTTGTGGATTCTAGTACATGAGGAGATAATCAGTGGCTGAAGTTGGGAAGAGGGGAATGTAAGTGAAGCCAGTCTGTCACAAAGATTGCACACTGCACCTATAGCTGACACACAACATGCTACTTAGCTGCAGCCAAGCACAACAACGCTCTTGCTGTGACTGGCACATCAAGACCTGCCTGCACATCAGTACCGCTTGCCGTGGGTTCCAGAAGCCAGCCCTGCACTGTCCTTCCTTGGCTTCACATGCTCCTCCTGAGTCCCACAGTTCCACGGCCGCCTCAGTTCCAACAATCTGACCAGCATGAACACAGCTCCTTCCCTCTCCACCCAAACCCTGGGAAGTCAAGTCAAGAGGGGCAGGATAATCCAGTGTTTTGATACTCCTCACTTGCCTCTGGTATTTTTTTCAGGATAGTATTTACCTCCATTTTGAAGAACTAATGAACAGAGCTACACGCAAAATCATAAGTATACACCACGTGAGGGAATATAACCCATTCGAGACCATTCCTAAATAACCAGCTGCATTCACCAAGAAGCTGCTTTCACGTATGAGCTGGTCACAGAGGTTTATTTTTCACCAGTTAAATGAAAGTTCACAGAATTCTGTTAAGTTTCTCTCACTTTTCGTCTTCACAGAAATATGACAAAAATTCTACACTTACATTCTTCCATTTGTTATCAACAGGTTGTAAGAGATTTGCAGGGGATGTTGTTAAAGGCTGGGTGACAGAGTCCTACAAAGAAATGAAAATAAAGTATTTTAATCCTTTGCACAAAAAGTAGAAAAACATGGCTAATATCACACAAAAGTAGCACAGTTAATTTTCCAACAGTATGGAGGCTAGGGACAGAAAAAAGTAAAACTACAGCAGAGATACAAAAGTACAGAGAACCATTAATGTTGCTTCATAGTTTATACACATTAAATAAACAAGTTACAGGAATCAATGGCTTAGCCATAAGCACTGATGCAGCAAAGAAACAGCAGCCTTACAGTTAGCCTATTTCACAAGAGGTACTCAAGTATCACACAAGAATGCATTCTTCAGTAGCACACCACTTCAGGAGACTTCAACTTCTGGAGTGTGTATTTATTAGAGACATAATTATTGTTCATCCCCAGGTACCTGACAAGGGACAACAGAGACTGATGGCAAACTTCAGAACAGAATTCTTATACTGGACATTTATTGAAGTACCTCTGCAAGTTTTGATCAGAATGAAGATGTCAACTCTAATCTAAGAATTCTAGAGTTAATAATATATCAGATTTCTATACCAATTTAAAACAAAAATCATTAAATACCTGTAGTTTGAGATAATAAATTAAAATGAAAAAGCATAACACTCTTCAATATGCCAGTTGTTATCTTTGTTTTTCCTTGTTAAACTTCTTGGCACATGTTTTTAGTATTTTTTTTTTCTCCCATTTTGCTTAGACTATTGTATGGAGGCATTCTTTACTTTTCCCTTCTTCCATGCAAGCAGAGAAGTATGCATGCAGCACAGATAGTAACACCACACTTGTAATATGAATATGCAGTGCAAATTCAAAATATTCAAGAAAACCAAGAAAAATAGAGCTGGACAAAGAAAGCAAAAATGAGATAGTATGAAGGAATTTATTTCCTGCCTTTAAGATGAGGCTTGTGAATGTAGAAATGTACAAAAGGACATAGAGATTGTATGTACTCGCAAGAAAATAGGACACATTGGTCTTTTTTTTATTAATTAGCCTGACCAGACAAATAGCACCTGTCACACAAAAAAAAATTTATGAAATAAACAAAAGAAAAAAGGTTCTCCAAACAACACTACCAAACACCCATTTTCAACAAGACACAGCTGCATAATGAAGTTGAGACTTTAAATTTTAACCCTCCTCTTCAAAGCCTTTTGTTACTTGTCATCCATTGAACATTAAATCATTGAAGTTGGAAACTATGCAAAACAGAGTGCAATAAAGTTAGAAAAGGTAGCTCTGTTCAAAGGAAAAAAAAAATCCCTAAAATAAATTAAATATTCACTGGCTCAAAAGTTAAAGTATTTTCTCAATTTTCACTCTTTCGTGTATCTTGGTAAAGAAAACATACAGTGCTTCCAATAAAGGTAAGATTTTTCCTTCATGATCTGTCAGATAAGAAACTAATATGTAAAACAAGTTATTAGAAATACTAAGAAGAATCCACTCCATGTTTACATGGACTAGATTTCTATGAACAATTAATTTCTGAAAATGAGTTGAAACAAATAATTTGAATAAATGATAAATAATTTGAATAAATAAATTTCATTGGTGCAGTTAAACATCAGTTATTTTTATGTTATCTGTGAAACCTTTCCTCCCCATACAACCTGTAAGCACTAGAATTATATTTTGATTCATTATAAACTGTTGTATTTTCAAACAAACCCTCAAATTGTAAATCCTTTTGTGCATATACTTGACCCATTTAGATTCGGCTAATATTTAATCAAGCAAATCAATTCCAGCAATGACATACATATTGAAAGAGACAAGAGACAGCTCCGGGTCTTTTCCTTCTAAGCTATCTGAAGAGTTACTGGAATTAAGATACAGACCTAATTAAACTCCCAAAGGCATTTTTGCAATACACCCGCCCCGCTTACCGCTGGAACATGAGGTACATCTACTGAAGTGCCCACGGAATTCTGGGGACCACCCATATGCATCTTGCTGATATGTGTATTTAAACTACCCAAGCTCTTGAAGACACAGCTACATTCTGTACAGTTGTATGTAGGGCCATTCTTCACCTTCAATAAAACAAAAAGAAAAGAAGTAAATTTTCACTAGATCTACCAAACAGTATGCTCTTCATTACTTATCCACATAGCAAATATACTATGGAATTATGAAACCTAAAATGCTCCCATTTTCCAAGTTACTGATATCCACTTATGGAATCAGTGTGTTATCTCTTGTATATCAAGTCAACTGTAATCTACACGCATGACTCTTGTGTCCTGTTATCACTTCTCAACTTTGGGAAGCACCAGAGAGCAAAACAAATGATATATGGCAAATGAGGCCTCAGACTTTTCCTTCCCTCTTTACAATTTTTTACAGCTACAGACTTAGCAACAAAACTGAAATGCAATTTCATCAATCAAGTTGTGACTGAAGACATAACATCATATATAATAAAAAACGGAAGTTTGGAAATAATGAACAGGTGAAAAAATACATCATATTTTGACTCTCTTTTTGCAAAATTATCTTTTATAAACTTTTAACCAAAAATAAAATCCATTTTTCCAAAGCAGAATGAAGGCAAGAGACTGGGCCAAAGCCCATAAAGACCACATGGGGAAAAGAAACAAACAAACCAAAAAACCCCATGAAAATACTGACATAGTAAAGGACAGGTAAGTTCAATATACAGTTTGAGCTGAACTTGAACAAGCTGAGAAAGTGATCAACAGCAACTTGTTCGGGACTTTAAGGCCAAAGGGTTGATGTAATTAAAGCAGGTAAATTTGCAGATTCCAACCACCCTCATTTCCTCCTCCTCCTTGGTCTGTCCCATAGCAGTAAGATCCAGCGCAGTGCTTGCAATACACAGGGAACACGCTGCACTGCTTGCAATATAGTATGGAATTTTGTATTTCTGACATTAGCTTGAACTGGCAATAAGACTTTCAGAAAGAGATATTAGCTAATAAAACACTGGTCAACTAAACAGTGATACCTCAGGTGAGAATCAACCTGCTTCATTATCACCTGTAACGTTGTTTTGTGATTGTCTCCAGATAAAATGAAGAATTAATAGATTACTACATGCAGTCTTGAAGAAAACAGTGAGAGCAAGAAAGAAAAAAAAAAATTAACCAATGATCCAAAGCAATAACTAAAATATATGCTCAGGATCATGAAACACAGCATAAGACATGATCCAGAGGTAGCATTTAGTTATTTTTTTCTTACATAAAAAGAGAATAACAGAGAAAAAATTGAAACATATTTTTGGCTTGATTCCTAATTATCTTGCACTATTGAAAAAAATCTATGTAAATTGTGAAATTAATGTTGGTGCGTTTTTTAATGTAGCAAAAGCTATTACATCCAGGCAGCTGTGAACAGTGAGGAAGATCAGTCACACTAAGCTAGATTAAATGTAACCATATGACTTAATGTAATTAAGCATAACAGAAACCACTAACACATATTCATACACTAAGACATACCCTAAAACTAAGAAACTAACACACCAAAAAGATGCTTAACAAACAAATCCAATAAATAAGGTCTATCATTGTAGCATAAAAATGGAAAACAAGAGTTAGGAGAAAGAGCAAGAGCAGAGGTGATATTCTGCATGCAGGCAAAAAGGAAAAAAAAAAAGCTGCCTGTATCACAACGTATCTTCCAAATCAAAACTAGGTCTCCTACGGGTATTTCCAACCACAAATCACTGAAGTCAGCAAGGAAATGACTAAACAAAGTTGCACAGCTGATGCCACTTTGAAGAGTATATTATGTTATCATAGCAGTACCTTTGGAATCTTAATAATAGGCTGTCACAAAGAAAAAAAAATCAGCATAAAGAGATCTGAGACAACAATGTGTTTTATCTTGTTTTATAATTTTCTTCTACCTGTAACTGAAAAACCTTTGACAAAGGCTGTAAGATATATATACTTCCAAGAAAAATTGCAAGTATGCTTCACGATAAGAGTTAGTGGGTTGCTGCTTGGCCTTGAAATTTTTCACCATTTTCTGCTTTGCTGCTTTTGGCTTACTTTCATCTGCTTCTAGCCTTCGTTCTCTGAAGACCGATGCAGGTACATTTTTATACACTTAAAATCACTAATAATCTATCAAGGCACCGAAAAGACAATGGTAAATGAAGGTTTTTCTACTTATCCTAGGTATACATTTATTCAGATTAAGCTATTTTAGGAAGGCTGTCAGGTAAAACCAACAAACTAGAATCTATACTACAGCAGTAAATCTATATTGGCTACAGAAAGCACCAGAGAGCACAGGAATAGCAAACAGGACAATTTAAATACTGAAAATTAAATAAGCAGTATATTAGCACCGACCACTTTATGAATAATTGTATTTACCTCTGAATGAACTCTCTGTATGTGTGACTGAAGATTGCCTTTCTGAGAAAAGGCTGCAGGACAAAAGGCACAAGCATGGGGTTTTTCACCAGTGTGCTTGATCATGTGGGTCTGCAGTGCCCCCTTCTGGTTAAAGGCTTTTCCACACTCACTGCATTTGAAAGGTCTCTCACCTGAAAGGAGAAAGGAGGATGCAGGGCAAGAGGCTTTAAATCAACCATTAGCAGTTTCCTGTATCTACATTAAAAACTATCAGCTAAAACAAAATATTGCATATAGACATCTGTCCATATGCACACAGAGAAACACATACATTATTCAGTGTTTTGAGAACTAAATTGTTTACCTCAACCACCAATCTCAGCATCTACTCTGATGAAGATGTAGCTTTTTCAGAAGTTTTATGACCTGGCTGATAATTATCAGTTAAAATGGATAAAATAAATGAAACCTGCATGAAACTATTACTTAGAACAGCTTCCTTCAGCTTATGGTTTATAAGGTCTGAGAAGTTGCTACACAAAACCACTGTAGGAAAAGAAAAAGGGGAAAAAGACAAACCACAGATGCCATTCTTTTCCATCAAAGCCTATCAAATGCACATACCTGCACAGAAGCAAATGGGGAAGCAGAGGGTGGAGTGGATGGTAATAAAACTTAACCTTTTATCCAGTCTAAAATCAGAAAATCTTACTACAAAAGAGTGCCTATGGTTCCCACTCCCCAATAAATATTAATATTCATTCTTTACAACCACCTACTGAAAATATGCTCTAATATAACGTTTTTAAGAGATATTGCACAGCCCTGCTTCGAAACTAATTTTAAAATCTTGATTGTTCATATTACTAGTGAACATTAAAGAAAAACTAGACAACACTGTTCCAGGAATGCTGTGTCAACATTTCTTGGTTGGGGTGTTCTCAGTGCTATGCACACTTACCCTCCTTTGTACATAAATTAAGTATGAAAAACTCCACAGCAATTTTAAGTGACAAAACATCATAGAACTGCATAAACATATTATAAAACACATTGATACTAAGAACAAAATGCAGTTTCTTATAACTACGTCTCAGTTGGCTACTGGACATCTCCCCTGTGAACTCAGTAGTGCTCTTTTTTTTTTTCCTTTAGTGAAATAGTTTAGCTGTGGTAACTTCAGGACCTTGAAAACATTTAACCCTTTTCATACTTCTATAGCAAAAACACTATAACCATGCTGTACATTATGTCTGCTACGTAAGTATTAGCATGTGCTAAATATTATGCACACTAAAGCAGTTTTGATTAATACTTTTGTACGACTTTTAATTATATAGCTGTAATTAGATCTAGTTTATAAATTATTAAAATCACATTCTTTGAAATAAAAGCAGCTATTTTTTGAAATAGATTACAAGCATGTAACTCACATAGTATCAACTCTGAAGGAAGGTTTAATTTCTGTTCTGCTTATGTCATTTGAAGATGGCTTTAAGGTCTGCAGGTTTTAACTGTGTATTTTTTAATATAGGTTAAAATATAGAACACTGATTCAGATCTTGAAATACAGTGACAGAAATTATACTGGGATTTCACAGGCTTAGCTTCCACTAACAGCTGCAGGTGGATACACAGAAGTATTGTTTCAGGTTAAGTTTGCCTATTTAAGTAAATTTAGTTAGAAAAACTAAATCTTAATTCTAGATTTAGTTGGAAATGTGAAAATTCTGCATTTATCAAGTATAACTTCAAACAGAGATTTGGGAGGTGGAATGGTGGGTTTGTTAGTTGTTGATACAGAAATTACCATCCTTGAGGCTTTTTTTCCCCCAAAAGGGTGTAAAGGCTTTAAATTAATAGCTACAAACAAAAAAGGTGTTGCAATTAAGACACTAACCTGTAGAGCATTACACATGCTTGTAACTAAAAAGACTTAAGTACTCTAAATGTTTTCCTACATATTTTACAGTACCTGAATCAATTGGACGCCAGACAGATTGTCTGCAGGTTTAAAGTAATAACGTGCCTCACAAAGTAGAGCATTTGCTCCCTACTTGGAGTTTATCTACCATCACGTGCAGGCTGGGATTCCATTTTCAGGCTCTGGCTTCCCAACAAACAAATGTCTTTTATTGCTTCTACAGAACTATAAGTGCTCATGAACTTTTTGAAGCTTTAGAAAAGTGTCCTCAACCAATCTACAATCTTACTTCTTTAATTCTGACTAGAATAAGCTGAAATTATGTATCAAATGAATAAAAACTCTAAAATAAGAAAGTTAATTTTCAATTACTTTGTTTTGGGTACGACTTTGATGCAACTGTTAAAGCAGGTGCAAGGGTGACCTCTTGTGTTACTGTTTTACAATTAAACTATAAAGCTTAAAAAGATTCCTAAGAAAGAATCATTCAACAGAATTTTTATCTCCCCCTTGGCAAAGTCATTTGCGTACATAGCAGCTCATCACATTACTGAACACATTGCTCATGCAACCAACCTCTTACATAACTTATTAACTTGAATTAGCTAAAAACTAGACAAACAGCAATATATGTACAAGACAGAAAAGACACATTGTGCATCGCTGTAGCACCTTCAGTGGAGGTTTTGTTTAAAGCCAAACTTAAGCTACATGAAGTATGTTTGATTAATACTTGAGGACTACTCTTACAATCCTCTGTACGCTTTAAAAACTTTTGTATTATTTTATATTTAGCATTTTACAGTTATTTCAGTTGCTTACGGGTTAACAAATGCACGTATTTATTACAGTAATTTTGCAAAAACCATCTGCTCTTCATTCTGCAAAACTGAACAGCCATCTGTTGTTCTTCAAGTATCAACATTACTACCTAGGCTTATCACCTAGGTAAGTCCTTCACTTTGGACATCCTGAAAATGGCAGTCCCAGGAAGTACAGAAAAAGTATGGTAGTAAGAAAGGCCACTATGCTAGTGTTCTCATGTATTTGTACTTTTTATTATGATTGTAAATTTTAGAACCTCTTCTCTGGAGTATGTAAGATCTTAAGAGTACCTGACTGACTTTTATTTTAAGTATTCCAATTTTAGGGCCCACTGAAAGTACCCAAACTGGTATTCGTAACAAATGAAACCTGTAACATACTTTGAATTTCCAGATGTGTATCATTAGCAACAGTTTAAAGCATTTGTAAAAGTATATACATTTCCTAAGTAAAAACTACGTAGAGTGTTTTAAATCAACAGGTAGCAGCATCGAGTGAGCCAGATGTATTAATAATATTTCAAGTCCTAACTAAGTGAAAAGTATTTAGCCTTTCAATTTGATTTTGTAAAACAAATGCAAATCAAAACAATGCCTTCCACAGCCTTACCTGTGTGTATCCTAACGTGTCGTGTTAACTGACTTGGCTTCTGGAACGTCTTTCCACAGTGAGGACAGGAATAGGTAAACCCACTTCTGTCAATATTTCTGTTGTAAGATCTGGTATTTGATACCCTGCCATTTATGGAGAAAAAAAATACAAAAATATTTAAATAAAATCCTCTTAATCCTAATATTAAACATTATTTTGAAGAAGCCAATTTTACCCCATCATTTTTTAACATAGCATAAATTTGATGACAATTTGTAGCATCAGCTGTGACAGTTAAAAACCAAACTCTTTGATGATACTAAAATAACAGTGTAAATTTCTAAGAATATACAAATCCTATGATTTTTAATTATTTCTGTAACAAAACTGATACTTCTTAGAGGGTCCCTAGAGACATTTTCACTGTAAATTCTCCTAGAAGTATACAGCAACTTTACAAGTACTGTTTTGGTGGCAACTTTCGCCTGTGCAACTTTATTCCTTTTGCCTGAACACAGAAAGACTTTTGCTCTGAACTACAACAGAGAGATCTCATGAACTAGAGCACAAATGTAGTTCCTAAGATCTAACAAAAACAGGTTAAGCATTTACCAACTCAAATATTCACCACTACTCCTCACATACAAATCCCAGTCTCCACAGAGACACAGTGACAGGTGAGGTAAGTAATCCATTTCTCCACAAATAAAACTAATTACTTAAAATGACTGCTGAAAGGCAAACATGGAAAAAACAACTGATAAATGAAAACCTAGGAGATATTAAAAGATCATTACAGTAACTCAGCTAAAAATAGGTGAAACCAGAAGGCAGTGTGGTATCTGTTTCACTCCACGTTTTCCATAGGGCCCAAGTATTCACACCTATGGAGTAACCCAGCTTGTCAGTACTGCTTAAAGCTAACTAAATTGCAGAAATTTAAATACCTGCTGTTTTGCCTCAACAACTGAGAAATGTGAATTAGCTAATGGTAAGTAAATGTACAAAACACGGCTGGCATAACAATATAAAAATTAACAAGAAAGTATCAGTCCATGCATAACATACAAAACCACTGAACTGCTGAAATGATGCATCTTTCTACTCTAAGAGAACCGAGATAAATACTCGGTGTGTGTTAAAGGAAAGAACATTTTCCCTTCCAACAAATTCAAAAGTATTACATGTATTTTTAAAATCTTATTATACTCTTGCAGAGAGAGCACAGAGTTTGGGTAATATATTTTACTTTCACATATTAATTTTATCTATTGAAATTTACTGAAGTATCTGTTTACTGTAAAACACACTGAAGATTGAAGAGTAGGAGAAAGAGCAGTATAGATGTTAGAAGCTCTTCTTTCCATCTCAGAACAGACCTAGACCAGCCCAGCTGTCAGAATATGCTCTCTGATGAGTAACATCTGTTTCAGCTATAGCTGTGGCATTTTAAGGAAGGAAATAATATCCAGTTTGGAGACAACTGTAGGGACAATCCTTCCAGATCAGATCATCTTCTAAAATATTTCATCATTTAGAGTTAAACTAACCATTACAGCAAAAGGCAGATACTAAATCTAAATTACAACTTCATAATAGTTCTCTATTTGAATATTTCAAAGAGAAAATAAAATACCTTTTTAGGAAAGAATAGTGCAACCAATTTACAAAAGAAAACCCTTAAGGGAACAAGGCATTTCAAAATTTATATTCTAAATTTGTTTGAAGCTTATTTTACAATAAAAAGCAGGAATCAAACAGTAAGGTTTCTAATTACCAATGTATTTCTTTTAACTTTATATATAGCCAAAGAGATTAGGTCAAATGTTAAACCCTCCATAATTCATCTGAATATGAGGGGATCACATCAAATAATAAACAAATGAAAAAAGAAGGATATCCATGTTTTCCTTTCAAAATGACTTCTACTGAAACAGAAGGTGGAGCGGGATCACTTTGGCGACTCATTAACCTGCTCGCATACATGGGTTGCACTGGTACTGCTGGTGAGAGGATACCAAAGCCCTGCTATGGACAGCGCCTTCTGAAGTACAAATACAACTGATAAATGAGGTGATTGCCATGTAAGGAAGCTCTGAATCTAGAAATAAACCATTTTTATTAAAATAAAAATAAACAAGTTATCGTGGAGTGTTTGTATCATTTATATCAGAAAATAGCATGTATAATACTCTCTCAGAATCTCATCATAGTATTTTCACTCATCCATTCTTTATTCATTCATCCTAACTCATGCAGGAAATGTCCACAGCAAGAACATCTTTTGCGTATAATACTATATAACAGAAATGCAACCTTGATTTTCAGCTTGCAAGTGGAAATCTACATTAATTTTTTTTTTTTTATACACCTTCTGGAACACAACTGTTAAGCTCTCATGGTCTGCATCATCTGCTAATAATTGGAAATACCCAATATTTTTCATTTTTAAATATATAATTTTATCATCTGTTTTTAATAGAAACAGTAAAGATTAAAGGACAGAACACATTCTAAAACCTTAGGATTTCTTAATGTATAAAATAACCTAATAAAAGTTAGTCTTTCTTCTAACTTCAAGGAGTTTCAATTTTCTTAAAAGTAAAGTTAAACTAGAGAGCTGAAAGAAAGAGTAGAAAAAATTTTCATCAGAGTTAAGAAGAGCGTTTATTGGCCTGGTTTTGCCCTTCATTTTGTGCTTTTTCAGATATACAAGAAACTCACAGCACATTGTGATGAGGACTACTTACAAAAGATGATTAAACTACAAGGAATAACTTATTTATTTGCAGAAGATAAGTATTAGGATTTTTGCAATTATAATAACTGCTATGTAAAATTAATATACATTTGCTTCAGAGTACTGCCATTACCTTTAAAAAAAATCACACAAACACTCCAAAAAGCACTCTGTATCAGAGAAAATTAATCTGTGTTTACAAATAGCTGGCAGATGAAACCATGCTTAGTATGGGTACATAAATACGAAAATAGAAAAAAAAAAAATTATAAGACCTCCAAAAATAACCACCTTAGCAAAGTTTTAAAAAACAAAGCCATTTCCTAACAGCACATCAAAGAAAAGATCAGATCTGCATAGACTATGGTACTTCACTGACTGGAAATGCTACACATGCTTTCCCCAGCTATCCCTGTAAAAGTAACATCTGCTCATTTTGTTACAATCCCATGATTATCACCTTATTTTATAGTGAGTTTTCATATGCTCCTTTAGCTGTGAAGAAGTTTCAAATTCCTTTTTGCAAGATTTGCAGCTGTGGATCCTACTGCCTGCCAATTCTTGACGATGTTCTTCCATGTGTATGGAGAGCTGACTCTGTAACGTAAATTCATCTCCACACTCTGAACAGATAAGATTCTGAAAAAGATAATACTGATTTTTCAAAAGATTCCCAAACAGCAGTTCACATGCACAAGCTTTGCTCAAGTAGATGAATGTATCCTTCTATGGACATTGGCAGCTGGAAGCAAGCTGCAATAAATGTATACAGGCAAAAAAAATTTATAAGCCACATAATATAAATCATGAATAATAATCACTGCAAGCTCATGGTAATATTTCTATTTTCAGAAATTTCACTGAAACTGAATTATGAGAAAAGTTCATAAGGTAGTGGAAACAAGCAGTTCAGGATCATCATCACCACTCCCTACTTTCTTGGTAAGCTACATCAAGATATGCATGTACCTGCCATTATATTACCGTATACATGAACATTTGTAAAAAATACTACTTCCTAACTAAAAGCATCTCAATTGTAGATTCAGGGATTTTACACTTCTACTGATTAAAATGGTACAAACTTTTTAACAGTAATCCTACCACAGTTACTACTGACTTTTCTTAAGCTATCTTCACAGAAAAGATGACAGAAATAAATAGAGCCACATAACATTTTTGACAGATATAACTTCAGCCCATTAATTTTACAGCAGTTTTATTAGTATTCCATGTCACTTAGAATGGAAATTATACTTGCAAAGTTTAATCCAAAAGCATTGTCATTTCTCTAAAATTCAGTAAAGAATCAAAGTCAAATATTGTTTCAATGAAAACTAAAAGCTCTGCATTTATTTGCCTTCCGTTTGCTTTTCAACACCATTGATTTAATTTCTCAGTGTATCTCTAAGATCTAAGCAGAGAGTTAAGATTAAATGAATTGCCATAGAGATGGTGAATATATTTTTAGACATCTGTTACATGTTCCTTACTGGTGTGTGTAAGAAGCTTCAGATAGGTTTTGTCTCTTAATTTTTCAGTAATTGTGATTATCACTGCAAATGAAAATGGTTTTTATTCCCCCCTTGCCTTGTTTTTTTTTTTCCCCTGCTTCAATAATCAACAGGGGAAAAAAAAACCAAGTCTTCATTTAAATAAAGATATTGACAGGACTGTTTTAATCAAGAGAAATAAAGATATGAAGTGCTATTTTTTAAATGCTTTGACAATGTATTTGTTCCCTAACAAAAATTCTGCAATACTGCTGGACATTTCCATATGAAAACTTAAATATCTAAAGTCCTTTAATGAAATAAAATTCTACGTCAAAAATTATTTGTTTAATCTAACCTAGAGATCATTATTACTGACTCAAGTTAATGTGGAATAATAAATAAATAAATACTGCTTTATTTTCCAGGATCAACATTCAAATTCAAGTAAGAACACTTCTCACTGAAAAATACTGCTTATATTAGGAATTTGGTTTATGATTATCCTTTTGTATAAGTGTGGGGAAATTACCTTAAGAGCAGCTTACAATGTATACTATATCAAACTCATGGTCCCCCAAATTGAGAGTTTATCAATTGCTTCTCAGCTTTTTTCAGACACACATGATCTATGACATTGTTATCACACATACTGTTAAGCAACTTCCACAAACAAAACAATAGCCAAGGAAGTATTTGAGAAAGTCTATTTTTATTCGTTACTGTAGAAGAGCAAGGATATGGTAAAACAGAAATACTGTACAAAAAACCAGCAATATATTAAGCCAAATAGCCTCTCTCTGGAACAGGCAGTACCAGAATTGCCCATCAAACAAAAAATCTCCCACCACATACAGGAGAAGTAATTGCACATTGTTAACCTTACTGTGGTTAAATCCATCTTCCAACACTAAACAGAAGGAGCTGTTCATACATTACTAGACCACACTTAAAATTCCCAAACTTTGAAATAATTTTATAAAGCTTTAGTCATCTAATTCCACCTGTATTAACTATTGTTAAGACAGATGATGCAGTATCTGAAGGAACACTTTGCAACTCGGCATCTTCAACTGTTCAGTATCAGTGACCCTAAAAGAAGACTTTAATTTGCACTTTTTTTAAAGACTGTTGCTCCCAAATTATAAAACAGGATAAATCAAACACAGTGAAAATTATTTTTAGAAAAAGCAAACAGAAAACACCACATCCAGGATTTTTTTTAAAATGGCGTTTTCACTTTGTATCCACCAAATATCAGCTTAAACTGCTTCAACGTATTAAGGTTTTCCTGAAGCCCAAGAAAAACTCATGCTCTAGGAGAAAGAAGACATATTAGCAGTTTTCGTGCAATAAATTAAAATATTTCAGTTTGTATTTAACATTCTTTTTTCACCAAGTCAAAAAGTAGCAGAGGCTATAGCTGTTCATTTCCACTGAGGAAAGGACAAAACCCAAGAAACCTCTACAAGGTTGGGCATTATTTACACAAGGTATGTTTTTCATAACTTCTTAAGAGAAATCTACCTCAAAGTGAGGAAATTCAAACATTTGGGTTTTTTTCCATTACACCAGTTTATCACACTCAAATAACGTAATAAAGTGAGGAGAAAAGTTAAATCTCTTGCATGCTCAATTTCAAGAGCCCAGAAAATTCTTTCTGGAACCTTTCACAGAAGCAATCAATCACCAAAAAAATAAAATCTGCATTTCAGCACAGTCTCTCCCAAATCTAATTGGAGAGCCAAGAAGCTAATCACACTAGTTTCTTGTAATTGGCCTTCTGCACTCATCTATAGATAAAGCTGGCTGATGCAATACAAAACAAGGCTGAAGTTATCCAAACCTCAACTTCGTGCAGCACTCTCCTCAACTGCTACATATGTTCCCTAAGTATCTTTGCTCTGTTCTCAGATTTTACACCTTTCTAACAGCAAAAGTAAAAATAATAAAGCAGAGGGAGAATGTATTTCACTGATAACTTCTAATCCTGCACATTATGAAAAACTCCTGAATGACAGCTAGTGCCACTGTCAAGACCTTCTACTTCAAGTTCAAATTCTGTTGAACTATTCTATTCCAAAAAACTATTGGAAAAATAATTCTTGCAATTCTCTGTGAATTATGTTAATAACTTTTATCACAGAATTATAGTGCATTACAAAAATACATTCAGTAGCAATTGAAAGGTGTTCATATTTTTCTATATTTAGTTTTTAGACTGTAGACTGAATTTTAAATTTGAAGGCATCACACAACCTGTTCTGATATCTGCACCAAGAATGAAAATCAGAGCTGCTGAAATGGATGAAAAAAATCACTTAGTGAGAGAAATTAATATAAAAATGACTCTTAGGCATCTTTCTTGATGCCCAGTTTCCTTATTCTGATATTTTTAACAATTCATAAATCAAGTTTCCTCAATAAATATCCATTGGGATACAAACACTTAGAGATACGCTAACATAAAACAGAACTGTACGCAAGTCTTCTTGTTTTAACTCAGTTGTGTATGTGATAAAACATGAACTGATAACAAGATTAAAGCAGTAATACAGTCTCTACAGATTACATTCTCTGCCTGGTTTAGTGAAAAACGCAAATAGGTCTATCATCCCAAACCTACTGGTCAAAACTGCTGCAAGCTGTCTGAAGTTGGTATGGAGAAACAAAATTATCCTGTTTATGGTTGAAAGTCTGGTAGGAAAGTGGATATTTGAGTCACTTCCAGTTCTCCAACACAAAGTGGAATTTTAAAAATGGGTTCGCAGGAAGAAGAGTAATTACACGATTGAAAACTTGGTATTTTAGGCAGTATAATCCACTCTGGCAACTGCAATAACACAGTAATAATTATAAAGTGTGCAAAATATTACTATGCATTAACTGTTTGCTAAGAACTTAACCAACGTCTTATAAAAATGGAAAACTAAATTGTAAGGGGGAAAGGAACAAGAAGTCCTCTCAAGCAAAATAACCACTCAAAAAAAAAACCCAATAAAAAGGAGTGGGAGTTCTAAATAAGGGAACAGCTTCATAATGCAAGAAATAGATGGTGAGAATGCCTCACCATGATATCTGCCATCAGAAAAGATCACCCAGACTACTACATGTGGGCTTATCAACGTACGTGAAGTAACAGAAATTGCTTCAAAATAAAGCTGTTTCTAAAAAACTAATCAGTTAATAAAGGCAGGATGGGAACACTTGCTTATATCCAATGTATTAATTTCTGCCCCTATAAAACAGACTCCCCACTAGAGGCTTTATAGTTTCTCTGAAAGAAACATTTATTCAATCCTCCAACCTAGAGCATACCTATAAAGAATTAAGTGCAACCATTACAGCATGAATTTTCAAAATTTAAATTATGAGTTTTAACAAATTACCTCCTCTTTCTCATGTAGCATTATATGGGCTTTCAGACTGGCTACTCTGGAGAATTTCTTGTTGCACACAGGACACGTAGGATCTTCACCATTGTGGGTACATTTATGAAGTGTCAAGTTGAATTCAACATTAAATGACATCGGACACTGGTCACATCGGTGAGGCTGTTTGTTAAAACCACCAAAATAAAGACAAAATTTAATGTTCCCATACAGTATCTATACCCAACATATAGCCGTACAAATCAAAATGTTTAAAATAAAAAGCAATTCCAGCACCTACATACTATAATGATCCTTAATAATATCAGTCTTAATTATTTTCTCTTCTTTGCATGCCACTCCTGAAAATGCAAATACAGCACTTCAGGAGCACATGGGGAAAGGTGGCAGTGGAACTCAAGAAAGCAGACTCTAAACTGAGACTGTCCAAGGAGAGTGAAGTTAGCAGCAGAAAAGAAGCAGCAAGAGACAGAAATACAGTTTTCTACTTTAACCAAGATTTTGGACTCTCCTTACAGCAAAATTAATAATTGAACCAGCAAAGAGCTTAGTTTATGCTGGGACTGGTTGCTCTTCAGTTGGTATCTGCACATTTTTCACTAAGAGCACCTGCACTATACACAAGTGTGCAAAGCATGGTTTCAATCACATCAATTCTACAATATTGAAACTGGTGTAAGTAGTTCTTTGTATACATGAAGTATCATCTCAAAGTCCTACATCTTGTAAAATTTAATCTGTCTCTGCAGCTATCTCAAACAGTAATGACATTTTTCCATCACATGTAAAGTAGTTTCAGCTTTCTGGAATAGAAAGTAAAGAACAGAAATTAAAAGCTTCATAATTCAGATGAAACCTGTGGCAAAAGTTTAATTTAAAAAGTCAATCCACCCTTAACTACGTATCTGTATTTCTCTCATTCTTTCCCAAATTTCACTTGTAAGCAGCTAAGGTGATGACAGTTTACTGACTAATACTAAATTAGGTTGCTTGGCATTATTGAAAACAGCCATAAGAGAGTAGTGGTGTCCAGTTAATCAATATAAACATTATTTTCTTGTTATTGCTGGCACATACAATCAGTTTGCAAAGTCAATTAAAAGAAACCCATACATTTTCTCACCTACCTGAATATTTTGGAAACCAGAGAAAATGGCTAACACTAAAAACTACTGAACTGGAAACAACTACTTCACTAAATGGCATCAAAGCAAGGTCCTGTCTCAAAGGAAACATGAAGAAGCATGAATGAGAAACTTCATAAAACTCTGAGGTTCCCAAGCAATAATCATCAGTGAGGTGATTAAAAAAACTGAAAATTATTTGTTGTGTTAGCTTTACTTGTCAGTATATGGAAATAGCAACATACATTGGTATTTTCTAAGTTTGTATCTACTAAAATTCATACCTTGTCATTTTGCTCATGATCCCTCATATGGCGCTGGAACTGGGTCTCTTTTGGAAAAGACAGCAAACAGATCTCACACTTATGGAAGTTAGGTACTTGGTAGGGAAAATTACTGTTCTCTATATTTGGTGTCAGAACATCATCTACAAAACAAGCATCAAAACACTCGCATGAAGTCACATTTAATTTACTTCTAATTTATTGTGAAAACCAGAATTCTCTGAAGCAGAAACTTTTTCAAACTCCTGTAAGATTTTGACTTACACAAGATTCTAACTTCACTGGATCTTGAAGATCTTGGACACAAACATTCTGCTTCCACTGACACAGGATCAAAGGAATATATCCATCCCTCTAACTGCCAGCTGCTAAGGTGATACGTAATCTTGCCCTAGAAATTTGAAATAAATTCTATCTGTGCTTCGTCAACACCCATCAAGTTTGCAACAAAAAATGCTGCTAAATACACTAGTTATGAGCAAGATACTGTCAGGGGTTACTTTTAATAATATTATATCCCGTGCTCCTAAAAAGAACTTTTTACTATGACATACTCAGTAGTTCTGACAAGGCAGGTTTCGTGCCCTTCCATGCTCCTTTCTCATTTTCTTTAAGCAAAATTTAGGCATCTTTTCTTTCAATTTCTGGCAATGCAAAACCATTATTAGTTATCTTTACAGTTGCAAAACCAACATCACTGTTTCAAATAGCCAAGAGATGCAATAAGCTGCAAGTCAAACTATGTACATACGAATCCAATGGAGAAAAGTTGTTTTTTTTTTATAGAAAGACTCCAAACCTATAAAATTTTCTTGGTTTTAACTCACAGTCACAGAACTTTTGTTATACATGTTGCAAGCTTCCATAACCTCTTGCTCAAACGTCTGAAGCCATTCCTATTAATATTTTCCTTACTATCTTTAATATTTATCCAAATAAGTTAAATACATTTTACACTTGAGAAGATACTGTATTATGAAGTAATTTATCCTTATTTACAGAATCACTTTAAGAAGAGCAATTGGCAATGGGTTTAAAGTATGTAAGATCATTCACAGCAGTATTAATAAAATGAAAATAATAATGAACTGCCTGGTGCTACAGATCAAGGAAACTGAAGAGAAACAAACCATAGAACTCAGTTTCAAACACTGTCACAACTCAACAAAACATAACAACAGAATGCAACAGGATGCAAAAAATAAAGGAAACATTGATTTTATTATCTAGACACACAAGCTCTGAGTTTCCCTTTAAGAATGTAAATACTTCTCAGCACCTATGTAAGAATTAGGCATAGGAAGTAACAACACAGACAGAAGTTTACAGTATCCTGTTTACATTTCCTCAGAGGAAATCAAACATTATGATTCAAAGTATTTCTGCTCAGTATTGCACCTACCTCAAAGTCCTGCCTCATTCAACACACCATTTACAAGGAAAAAGAAAAAAAAATTAAAATAATTTAAATAATTTAAAAACAACTTGCATCCTGACCACCTTTTTTCCTGCTTAAATTCTCATTAAAAAATTCAGGAAGCTCTAGGAAACACATCAGCACAAGATATTCTGGGTGAGAAATCACAACTAAACTAAATGTCTTGGGACTTATACCTCCCACTTCTGGACTAAGTTGCCAACTAAACTTTTGCTCTGCTGAGTTTAGTTATGCATCTTTCTGTTACAGAGAAATACTTTGCTTAAGTATCACAAATCTTTAACATATAAACACTTAGACCTACTGCATCCTGTAAAGAACCCTGAACTGTGAAGCGACAGTATATGCAAACCCTGCCAATAACAGGTATCCTTTCCAGTCCTAAATTGGCCACAACTCTTCCAAAAGCTGAAAAGCACAGCTTCAATTAGAAGACATTGTCCTTAAGTATCCTTCTGAGAAATATACCCAAGTAGAATAAAGGGCACAAAATTAGTTCCTGTAAATATTGGCATGACAAAAAAAAAAAAAAAGGACATGAAAGAAAAATCTACTCCAGTACTTCATAGAATCAGAGAATGGTTTGTGTTGGAAGGGACCTGAAAAGGTTATTTAGTTCCAGCCCCACTGCCATGGGCAGGGACACCTCCCACTAGACCAGGTTGCTCAAAGCCCCATCCAACTTGACCTTGAACACATCCATGGAGAGGGCATCCACAGTCTCTCTGGGCAATAAGTGCCTCACCACCCTCACAGTGAAGAATGTCTTCCTAATATATAATCTAAAACTATCCTCTCACAGTTTAAAGCCATTATCCCTTGTTCTGTCACTACATGTCCTTGTAAAAGTCCCTCCCCAGCTTTTCTGTAGGTTTCCTTTAGGTACTGGAAGATATACAGTCTCCTCAGAGCCTTCTCTTCCCTGGGCTGAACAACCTCAACTCTCTCAACCTGTCCTCCTTGGAATGGTGCTCCAGCCATCTAATTATCTTCATGGTCTTCCTCTGGATGAGCTGAAGCAGGTCCACATCTGTTTTATGCTGAGGACTCCAGAGCTGAACATAGTATCCCAGGTGGGAGTCTCACAAGAGCAGAGTAGAGGGTGACAATCGCCTCCCTCGACCTGCTGGGCATGCTTCTTTTGATGCAGTCCAGGGCATCATAGGCTTTGTAGGCTGCAAGCACACATTGTAGGGTCATGTTAAGCTTCTCATCAACCAACATCTTCAAGTTCTTCTCTTTAGGGCCGCTCTCAATCCATTTTCCATGCAGCCTGTATTTGTGTTCGGGGTTGCCCCAACCCATATGCAGGACCTTACACCTGGCCTTGTTGAAATTAAGGAGGTTCATGGGCCCACCTCTCAAGTCTGTCAAGGTCCCTCGGGATGGCATCCCCTCCCTCCAGTGTGTCAACCACATCACACAGCTTGGCATCATCCACAAACTTGCTGAGGGTGCACTCAATTCCACTGCCCATGTCACCAACACAGATGTGAAACAACACTGGCCCCAGCACCAATCCCCAAGGAACAACACTTGTCACTGGTCTCCACCTGGACATCTTCTGTAACATTTAAAGTATTTGAAGTGCTGGAGTTAAACCCCTAGCCCTGAATGAGGGTTAGCATATGGATGATGTCCACAACCAGGCTAGAAAGACCCTCCTGATTGGTTTTTCACCCAGGGACTGGACAGTCTTGAGTGGGAACTGATGAGGAGATCACCACCAGGTGCCCCCACCTTCCACAGTAACCTGATGACAGGGCAAGAAGCCACCTCTATAAGAACCAACTCTGCTTGCAGTGGGGTTGGGAGGCTTGCCCCCACAGTGCATGTTCTGTGTGGGTTATTGAAAGGGCTGCCCAAGGCTTCAGAGCAAGTGGAGCTCCCAGGATGGTGGGGCAAGATGATGAGTCTCTCTCCTGGCCGTTGCTACAGATTGGGATTGGACTGATCACCTGGGTCCTTCCACCTCCCACAGCACGGTTCTGCAGTCAGCTCACTCCCCTCTGCACACCCTGTGCTTGGAGTGTGTGCATTGACCAGTTCCTCCTTCCAGTGGTCTGGCACCCTGGATCACTGGTGTGTGATTGGGAGGGAGGACTCTGGCTGCTGGTTTGCCTGTTGATGATAATATCCTTCTTAGTTGGGCAAGCAGTCAGCAGAAGAGTACTGCACTTTCAAAGGAAACCATTTTAACTCTTTGCAAAGCCAAATGTTACACTTTTTTGGTTCTATCTTTCATATTGCTAAATAGCAAAAGACAGATGTTTGGGAAGAAGGACTGGACCTTAGAATCAGCAACTGGACTATACAGTCCAGCCTGAATAAAGCTGCTTTGCAGAGGACTCTTACTGCAGAAATGCATCTCAGGGCCTTTAAGGATAAGGCAGAGCACATCAGTTTAGCTTAGATTCTAGAAATCTTCAAAGGCTCAACTATTGGAAGATAAGGCTGAAGGCTGCTTTCAGTGTTTCCAGTCAGTATGAACAGAAAACCAGTCCAGTTGAGATTTAAGAGAAGTCTGAAAGTTCTGCTGTTTCACTCACAAAGGGCAGGACTGAGATCTAACACAGATTAGAACTAAAACACATTTATTCATTAATACTATGTCTGAACTAGCTTAAGGGAAAAGACAAGACTATGATAGATAATATTTTTTCACTTATATTCTCACTAAAATACAATTTGGTCCTCTATTACCAGCCAAATACTGTGTGATTCTGAGAGTTGCACAGCTCCCTTTCTGAAAGATGTAGGAAGTGAATATCTACTTTACTCTTCCAGTAGTAACAAAGAATATTCAAAATACTATCCCTACTGAAATCAAGCAATTAGTAACAGCAAGGACAAAACTTATGTTGTGTTTAGAAGGAAGAAAAACAGAAAAGATTGTCCATTGAAAAAGTACCAAGGAACTAAGATGTATTTTAACGTCAGGCAGGTGTTGCAGACTCATAAAGTATGACTTGAGTCTGTCTACATTTCAGTGTAAAAATGAAGCGACAGGTTTTTGTTAAAAGAATTACAAAGACATTATTTACACTGATACCTCTGTACTGTCACAAACCCAAGTAATAACCTACATTACTGTATTTCAGAGAAATCGGCAATAAAACCCACTTGTGCAATTGTCTTTCCTTATAGGAGAGGAAAACATGCTTTTAGGTGCTTCAGCCTGGATCATGAAACAACACAAATGCTGCAAAATACTTAAAGGACCCAAAACCACACAGAGGATGCCAATTCAAGGAGATGTCAGTGGGATAGGGATCCTGTACTTTTAAATGCACTGAGAAATGTCTTAATTTCAAAAAGACAACAAGGCTAAACATTTCCTGTGTACCAATGGGAAACAAAAATACTGACAAATATGACATAGCATTTGATGGTCACCACTCATTCATCAAAATAGCAAGCCTGTCATAAACAGCTAATATGGCATCTATGTTCTCCAAAAAATATATTAGGTACACAGGCTAAGCAATTTATTGGCAGATATACTCTGCCCAGACGAAAACACCAGTGTGGTGTCTAACAGAAGAGCATTCAAGCCAACACACAGAATGCTTTCAGTTTTAAAAAACTTCTAGTTTTTGTTTTACAGAAGACATTAGCTGATTATGCATATGATGCCAACAAAATCACACAAAAAAGAGACATACTCATACTAGAGAGAAGCTATTTACTAACATCTACACATGAAAACACAAAATTAACACCAGAGTAACAGAAAAACAAGTGATTCTTTAAAGTTTGCACTCTACAACAAACAATAAACCCCACTGAACAGCTGCAAAGTTTAAAAATATTGCCATTTATTAATATTAACTGCATAGAAACAATGCAAAAACTACTTTTTTTTTTTCTTTTTCAACTGGCAGTTTGGTCTAGTTGAAACATAAATCAACCTTCCATCACAGCTTGAGACAGTCACGTATCAATACAATTAAACTAAACAGGGAGCACTTAGCTCATTATGCACTGCCAAATAGACATTTTGTCTGTTTTCTCAGTTTGTCCAAAGTGCCGCAAAATCCCAGAATCAGATTTGCAAAGTACCTAGTAACGATAATAAACTTTCAGTTCAAAGACAGATTTATTTAAATACTCTTAATGTTAAAACCTTTTGGTTCTTTTCAAATTAATTATCCCTCACAGAGCAGCAGCAGGA
>NW_008606025.1:50631-57501 GCF_000691845.1 Merops nubicus
AAGCTTGAGGTCAACTCAGCTACAGATTTCTCTGACAGAGCCCTCATGAAAACTTGACCTCGGGAGTTGAGTCAGCAAGCAGGTGCTCTCTGCTCTAAGCCACTGATGACAACTCAGCGTGGAAGGAGGGAGACAGAATTAGAGCACTCCCAACCTCTCCTGCCTTACATAAGCAGCCCCGTGCCCCCCGGCAGGCTGCAGCCCGCTCTGCAGGGCGCAGCTGGGCGCGCTCAGCTGTAAACGCACCACGGCATTACTGGCTCTCCAACGGGGATCTGCTCGCAGCCGGCCGAGGAGGCGCCGCACACAGCGCTCCAGCCTGCGCAACCCGCGGCTGAAAACTCCTCACTGCAGTTCAGTGGCAGCTGGCAAGTCTGGGGACAAAGGGGTCTGACCCTATCAAAACCTATTTACTCATTTATGAGTGGAAGGAGAGCGGCAGGGCAAGAGAACAAGACAAGGATGTCAATGTTGATGCTTCCTCATACTACACTTGAAGTCACAGAACACAAATGATAATGAATCATTAAAACTTCTTGCTTAGCTCTGCAATCACAAAAGAATTGGTTTTGTTTAAATCTAGCTCAGCTTTCTTCCACAAAACCAGCAGTCATTCCTCATGACTTCTAATCAGAGGAGCAGGGGAAAGACTCAACTCTCAGTCCCCACATCAGATCAAAATCCAGAAATCATTCAAGATTTGCTCTTACAAGACAAGGTATTTTTATTATGTTTTGGTCAATACTGAATTGGGAATTTAAACTAGTACCAGTCCAGACAGTGAGCTTCCAAGGAGCACACTGCTCAGAAGGACATCCAGGTGCCAATTGTTCATATTGGCCAACAAAAAGCAGCTGCCCTCCTTTTAGGACCAGAGATGACTCCAGAAGTTGCACAGGCAGCAGAGGAGCCTGACAGGACACAATTAATAGCTCTCTTATGGCTGGGTAGATGCTAAATAGATTGCACTGGGTCTGGCTGGGATGAAGGTAGCTTTCTTCATAGAAGCCCATATGATGCTATGTTTTAAATCTGCAGCTAAAACAACACTGATAACACACCAGCATTTTAGCTCTTGCTGAGCAGCACTTGTACAGCACAAAGGCCTTCTCTGCTGCTCACTCTGCCCCCACAAAAGAGTAAGCTGAGGGTGGGAGAGTGGTTGGAGGGGACCTCTGATGCAATGAACATTCCACACCACACAACATCATGGTCAGCACTACAAACTCAAGGGTAGTCCTTCTGAGTTTGCATTTGCTCAGAGACACAGTGAGCACCAGCCTGCTTGTGAGAGGTAGTAAAGGTCTGTCTTTGCACCACTAGGTTGGGGCCTTTGGTTAGTTGGGGTTTTTTACTTTTTTCCTTAATTTATTAAACTGTCCTTATCTCAACCCACAAGCTTTTTCTTGTTTTTGCTATTCCAGTTCTCTCTCCCACCTTACTGCAGGAAGTGAGCAAGTGGCTGAAGGGTGCTTAACTGCTGGCCAGGATCAACCCATTGTGTCAAAACACCATGCACATCATCCTGATCTACACAAGTAGCTGAAAAATGGCATTTCCTTAACCAGCTCCCATAGCTTCATCTGACATTCAGGTCAATATCGCTATATTTGTTACTAAATATTACAAAACAGGAGTTACACTTTTTTAACAGTATATGAATACACCAAGCCAGCAATTTTCATCTGTTTGGTTTTGGTTTTTTTTTTTTCCCCATATGATTTGGAAGTCTCATGTTTTCCCCCATATGATTTGGATGTCTCATGCTTCAGACCTTGACCCCAACCCACATCCAGCCACTACACCGTTAACAGAAATTCCAGAATGAACTAAATTATTTGCTAGATGATATTCCCCTTCCCCAAGAGTGAACACAATCCAAACATAACAGAAAAACTCAAAAGAAATAGATTTAAGAGGTCTCAAATATAAATTTAATCACATTTGGAAGCACTTAATGCATAGGAATGAATACGGTAAGAAAGTATGAGCACAACTGCAATAGGGTATAAAAATAATAATGATCTGCAACTGGCAGAAGGGACAGAACAAGGGCTGAAGTTATCAGAGAACAAGAACTTAAACACAAGTTATTTAACTGCATAGATTACTGGGGAAAAGACAAAGTTCCTCACTATACTTGAAATAATGTGGACTTAGAGGACACCACTGTAAGCTACCTTATTGTTGAGACCAAACATACCCCTCATATGTAAACTTACTGGTTACTGCAGGACAGTGAGATGATCAAAGTATCACTACTAAAGCCTAAAGATTATCTTCTCTAAGCTGAAAATTTGAGCAGTTGGCCCTTGGGTATGTTTTACAAAGGATTACCTACATCTACTGTATTTAAAAGATTTAGCCCACGTCACAGAAGCAGCACCCCAACTTCTTCCTTCTTGCCTGAGCAACGTCACTCATCTATTCTCCTCATCAGTCAGAGGTCACCACACAAAACTCCAGCGCACAACCACTAAAATAATCTATGTAATATAAATTCAGGGAAGACTTAGCTGATGAATTCAAGTTGCATTTTTTGTCAGTAAAACAAACTTGGGATGTAAAGCCTCAGAACTGACTTTCCCTAACAATATACCCACACCCCAATCAATGCTAGAGGACTGACAGGCAGCAAACAAAATAAGCTAGCTCTGTAGAGACACACTTAAAGCTACATAGCCTTCTCTGTGTTTGTCTTTGTGTATTTAACATTTACCACTCTTTGCAAGTGAATTCTGTTAAAATCCAGGCCCTCTGAAGGCACAAAACACTCAAGTCTTAACTGCACTCAAAGAAATTCAGTTTAAACTTGTGTAAAAGTAGCCTCTGGGTTTAAACGTAAAAACACTCCAGGCTTATAAACCGCTTCAGCATGCTCTACAAATAGTCCACTTTGCTGTTCAAAAAATTCCTTCCCTGCTATTTGAAAATGATCAGACAGTTGTGAAAGTCCAAGCTGCTCACTGGGTGTTTCTGCAATTCAAACAGTGACAAGCAGCACTGGTATAAATAGAAAGGACCTTCACTATGGATTTATGGAAAATTTAGGGGAAGAAAAGAAGACTGAGGGTGCAAGAACAGTAATACAGCCCTCAAAATCCTTTTCCTCTAACTGAAATAACATGAGAAATAGCGAAGCAGTCACTACCAACTCATGGTAACAACTACACGTTTATTGGTACAAAATGGAAACTCACAGACTAGCATAAGAACCAGCGACAAACTCTCAAGTTTTCACAGGACCTACAGAAAACCCTTGTCCATTACAGTAGCTAATAAACTAGCCATAAGCACCCAAAATATTAATCTCGATCTATAACAAACATGTCTTCAAACACTGTCTTTTCATTAGCTCTCTCACTGAACAATAAAAGCCTGGTATTTATTTTAGTTCCATCTTAATAGCAACCCTTCATTGCTAAATGCTACTTAAAGACTTGAGTAAGATTTTTCATACTAACATCCTTATGAAGCCTATGATATTTTAAAAAACTTCTCTATGCAGAACTATATTTCACCTTCCCCAACATCTGCATGTTTCAAAGCTTTTTCTTTTCAATTTTCAGCCACTTCTCTCAAGCTCCAAAAATATTTTAAATGAGCATCTTCTATTATGCTAGTATCTTAAAGCATACAAAGAATGTTCTATGCAAAGTGAGTATATCTAAAAGTGAAAGTTTGAGGGATTATTACCAAGAAAGTATCACTAAGACATCCAAGCTTTAATCTGAAGGAAATATATTCAGAAAGGGGCATGAGAAAACATACCAATATAAACAGAACACAACAGATTTTGCCCTGCATTATTTCTTTGTGCGACCTTAGCTGCACAACAGCAGCAGCAATCACTTTCCAGCATTCTGGGGAGACTTCCCAGGAACAGTGTAAATGGAACTGCCCCTCAGCCAGCAGTTCTCAGTCAACGTTGGCAACAATGCACAACGAACTACAGAAAATTCACACACCCTAAAACTCTTGACAGTTCTGTGATGTGGGTTACTTTGAGTTACAGTAGCCACCCTGGGAATTCTGAAGCCACACACAAATATTTTAACTTCCTACTCAGGCTGAAGACTATGTCACAAGAACCCATGTAAATGTTATTCGTGAGTTCACACCAATTAGGTGTTAAAAGTTGCTTGTCCTTTTCTTTCTTTAAAAACATCCACACAGAGGAGCATTTTTTGAAATGCATTCTTCTTGCTTCATGTATGTTCAAGGTCTCATCCTGAAATGTTCAGAAAAGCAGGAGCCAACAACCCACCACACATCTGCAAGAGGATGTGATATACAACCGCTACTAAGCAGCCAGAGCATGGACCGAGGAGCAGCAAAACCCAAATCACACAGGCTTCTGTTTCCAGCTTCCTGAGCATCAGACCCTATACTTCATCCACCTCAAAGGAGACTCAGAATGGTTAAGGGTGGAAGGCTGGCCTCTGGAAGTCATCTTGTTCAACCCCTCTGCTCAATCAGAGCTGCCTAGAGCCTGTTACCTGGACTTGCATATATAGATGGTTTCTAAACATCTCTACAGGAGACTCCACAACTTCCTTGTGTAACCACCAGTGTTCAGTCAACCCTCACAGCAAAAAGGCATTTCCTTATGCTCAGACAGAATGTGAACTTCATTTGTGCCCAGAGAGATCAATTTGAAGAATTCAACTAAACCAAAGAAAAACAAGAGGGATAATCACAAGATGGTTTTGGAAAAATATTACCACTGCAAAAAAGTTCTCTTAGAATAGGAGCCACTGAGGTTAAGATGCTGTTCTGAGTATTGCTGGGCAGAGTTCCGGTTTTTATCTAACATAGTTGTTTTTCCTAGAACATAGAACACGTGCTAGTATTTGACATGCACGGTGGTTAAAGAAGTATAAGGAAGTGCCAAACCAAAGTTTTACCGATTCCCCTTTATTTTCTCCCAAAGCAAGCTGTACTACCCCAAACATACAGGCTGCACAGCTACAGAGCACCACACTTCTCTTCCACGAAAGACATCAGCGTAACAGGGCTGCAGGAATTCTGAGGGCCACTCTAAAAAGGAACAATACCTAAAAAAGTACAACTTCCTAAGCAAAAGATACAATTTATTCTTTTTTCGTAAACAGCTATTTTCTAAATAAAATTCCTCCTGCTAAAAGTGAAGCCTAGGGAATTCACAACCAGCTTTATAAGTCCATCAGCCTGTATCTGAATGGGACAAACGGCCAAATGTCCCAAAAATATAAATTTCCCAGATTCCAGCTGTCCTGCTCAGCCAGAACTTCTTCATTCATGACCATCTTTTATCTGCACACAAGTGTAGAAAAAAAAAAAGTTATGCTTGCCAACACTGACTTTGCTGCTTTTCCACACTGCTGAAATCTCAAGGACCCAAAACTCCAGAACCCACAATATTTGCCTACACAGGGCAGAGTCCTTGCAGCTGCTGACTGCTGAAGTCCCCGAATCCCTGTGGTAGCCCTATACCCTGTAATTCTATACTGCTGTCTACAAATTACCTCCAGGAAATTATTTGATTAATCACTCAATTTCTTTTAAAAAATTAATAATACCTTGTATTTTTTTGTGTATTTAAAGTCATAGTAAGTCCTGTCAGCCACATCTCTTACCACAGAGAAGTTCTCAAATCAAGCTCCATCTACAAAAGGGACTCAGCTACGAGGCACTTTTTTCTGGAGAGCTTGTCTCAGTCTTGACCTCCTCACTCACACACCGTGCCACTACAGGAGCTTACACACCTCAGATATCTGTGCACTCTTGTATGAGCTATCAGAGAATTAAGTAGACATTTTAGTTAAAATAAACTTTGGAAAAAAAAAAATCCACATCCAAAACTGGTAATAGGCCAAAGCTCTTTGAGTCATTCTTTACCTACTTATTTAGTGCTCAAAAGCTGAACTCAACATCTCAAAAAAAACCCCAAAACATTACAAAAACTTCTGGAAGGAACCTGTGGCCTATCTGGCTTTCCATACCAGAGAAAACATCTTACCCAACTTTCCAACACTCATGTAACAGTACAGTATTATTTATTTTTTTTTTTGCTTGTCAGCACATTTCAATTCTACAAAGTGTTCCACAGAAGGCTCACCTACACACTCTCCTTGGAGAGACACAGCTCATTTGCAAACATTCAGAAAACCAGACCTCCTAAATACATACTGAAAAAGAAAACCAAACATTCTAAAAAGATACTGAAAATATCATTTAGTTGACTTTTCATGACAGAAATAATGATGGTGTTTGAAAGTTTTATGAAATCTCTCCCCATTTTATCTAGTAAAAAAATTTACATTTTTAAATCTACCATTTCGTTCTTACACTGAGAGACAAGTCATTGACAGGGGTTTCAGATCTACCCGAGAAACAGTATGTTTGCAGTTTGTGGGCTTTATTCAGGTACTGTTCACATATCCACAGTAACATCATCAGAAATGAACCATTCACAAAAGAATCATAAAAATCACTAGGTACAAACTGCTGTCAAAAACCCCTATGTCCATCAAACCAATCCTGCCCTGAAGTATTCTCTGGTCATCAGCATCATTAAAATGCAAGCAAAAATCAAAAATTAATTTAAAAAAGGAAAAAAAGAAAAAAAAAAAAAGGCATGGTATGGACTAATATGCTTATGAAAGAAATTCAGTCCCTTTTTCTACGTATACTCACAAATAAAAAGACTACAAAGGTGATTTTAAAGCCTCCAGAAAAAGAAAGCCCTCCACCTCATAATCAGAAAAATGGAAGAGCTGAATCTTATTTTCACTCCTTTATTATCCTTTATTCGGAGCTCTCATTACTGCGGCCGGGGGGAGGGGAGGCGGTGCGAGGGGAAGAAGCGGAGCGGCGGAAGGGCCCCGG
>NW_008606026.1:0-2200 GCF_000691845.1 Merops nubicus
TTTGTCATGGGGAGGGGGAGGTGTTGTAGCAGGCATGTCCCGCCTTAAGCAGGGACCGGCGTTCGGAAGATCTCGCGATGTAATGGAAAGCGTAGACTGCCCACTAGGGGCGCTGTAGGTGGAGCTTAGCATATATAAGCAATAGTAACGATGCAATAAACGCCATTTGCAGCATCCTCCGTGTTGCAGTGTCTGGATGACACTCAACGGTAGAGGTTGAGTTGCCACAATCCCGGGTCCAAGTGTTGGTAACAACAACCCTCACTTGGGGAAGTGTGTAGAGATCACAGGAGAAGGGAGGAGTAGCCAATATGCTGAGTTATATGGAGCATATATGGTTTTAAAACAAGAGGATTTGGGGAGTGTCATCTACACACCATCTTGGTTGGTTGCTAATGGATTGCCAACATGGATAGCCAAGGAATGTAAAATCTTTTATAAAAAAGGTCTAGGGAAAGGAACTCTGGAAGGATATTTGGGAAATAAGCCAAACAACTAAGATGACTGTATTTCATGTTGATGCCCATAGTGATACAAATTGGCTACAATGACTCTATAAGTCTGTTTGTGACAGCCCGGCAAAGATTTCCCAAGATGGATTGGAGTTCCCTCAGGAGGAGGACCATGAAGGCTCGGTGAAATGGGTACACCAAAAATGTAGGCATCTTGGGGAGAAGGCCACTTAGAAGTGGGCCCAAGATCATGGCCTAGTAATGTCACTCGATATGATCAAAACAGTAATTGCCCAATGTCCTGTCTGCCAGCACACTCATAAACATCCTTTGCCAAATACAGTGAAAGGAGGACTGGGGAGAGGGAAATTGCCAGGACTACTCTGACAGATGGACTACATTGGACCTTTACCACAGAACCAAGGATGTAGGTACATTTGCACAGCAGTAGGCACATACTATGGATATTTGATTGCTTATCCCTGCAAAAATACTACTCACCATAGTACTATCTGTCCCATAGATAGAATGATCTTGTATTATGGAATGTCATTACAGATTGAAACGGAGAATAGGTCACATTTTCAAAACAAATTTGTCCAGCAATATGCCAAGCGGCATAATATTCAGTGGATTTTTCATATACCATATTTTCTACAAACTGCAGGATTCATTGAATGGATGAATGGGCTATTGAAAGAGCAGATAAAGAGAGGGAAAAAAAAAAGGCTGAGGTACTGAATGCCTTCTTTGCCTCAGTGTTTAATAGTCGGTCCAATTATCCTCACGGTATTCAGTCCCCTGAGCTGGAAGAAAGGGATGGAGATCAGAATAATACCCTCATAATCCAGGAAATTGTAGTGAAGGGCCTGATAAGCCAGTTGGACAGCCATGAGTCTATCGGGCCAGATGAGATCCACCTGAGAGTACTGAGGGAGCTGGCCAAGGGCCAGATGAGATCCACCTGAGAGTGCTGAGGGAGCTGGCAAAGGAACTTGCCAAGCCTCTCTCCATCATTTACCAGCAGTCCTGGTTAATGGGGTAGGTCCCGGATGACTGGAGACTGGCCAATGTGATGCCCATCTACAAGAAGGGCCAGAAGGAGCATCTGGGGAACTACAGGGCTGTCAGCCTCACCTCGGTACCAAGGAAGATTACGGAAAGGTTCATCTTCAGGGTGATCACGCAGCAAGTGTGGGACAACAGGGGTATGAACTCCAGCCAACACGATTTCATGAAGGTCAAGTCCTGTTTGACCAACCTGACCTCCTTCTACGATCAGGTGATCCATCTAGTGGATGAGGGAAAAGCAGTGGTTGTTGTCTACCTGGATTTCAGTAAGGCATTTGACACCGTTTCCCACAGCATTCTGATGGAGAAATGGCAGCTCACGCCCTAGACAGGTGGACTCTTGGCTGGGTTAAAAACTGGCTGGATGGCCGAAACCAGAGAGTTGTGGTGAATGGAGTTAAATCCTGTTGGCGACCGGTCACGAGCAGTGTCCCTCAGGGGTCGGTTTTGGGACTGGTCTTGTTTAATATATTTATCAATGGCCTGGATAAGGGGATTGAATGCACCCTCAGTAAATTTGCAGATGACATGAAATTAAGTGCACTCTAATTCTTCTTTCCTGGGCAGAAAAGGACCTGGGGGTGTTGGTTGATAGCCAGCTGAACATGAGCCAGCAGTGTGCCCAGGTGGCCAAGAAGGCAAATGGCATCCTGGCCTGGATCAGAAATGGTGTGACC
>NW_008606026.1:2702-6869 GCF_000691845.1 Merops nubicus
GGTGTGACTTGATGATCCTAGAGGTCCTTTCCAACCATAGTGATTCTATGATTCTATAATATTGCATGCTGTGCTGAAGCGAAGATCATTTCCTGCCCTCCCCACAACCAAGCAGACCATCTCCTTTGCTGACTAGCACAGAGCAATTATCCACATTGTGCTTGTGAAAAAGCCATTGCAGGAAAGTATTCTATGATTATTGTACTGTGGTGCCCCAAACTGAACACAGTACTCAAGATGTGGTCTCACCAGTGCCAAATACTGTGGGACAATCACTTCTCTAGTCCTGCTGTCTACACTATTCCTCATATAAGCCAGGATGATGTTGGTCTTGGCCACCTGGGCACAATGCTGGCTCATGTTCAGCTGGCTGTTAATCAACACCCCGAGCTCACTTTCTGCCCAGCAACTTTCCAGTCCTGCTGTCTACACTATTCCTCATATAAGCCAGGATGATGTTGGTCTTGGCCACCTGGGCACAATGCTGGCTCATGTTCAGCTGGCTGTTAATCAACACCCCGAGCTCCCTTTCTGCCCAGCAACTTTCCAGCCACTCCTCCCCAGGTCTATAGCTTTGCATAGGGTTGCTGCAGCCCAAGTGCAGGACTCGGCACTTGGCCTTGTTAAAGCTCATACAATTGACCATGGCCCATCGGTCCAGCCTGTGTATGTCCCTCTGAAGGGCCTCCCTACTCTCAAAAGCAGATCAACACACCCACCTAACTTGGTGTTATCTGCAAACTTACTGAGGGTGCTCTCAGTCTCCTCACCCAGATCACTGATAAAGATGTTAAAGAAGAGGGTCCCCAGCACCGAGCCCTGGGGAACCCCGCTTGTGACTGGCCCAAACCAGATTTAACTCCATTCCTCATCACTCTCTGGGCCCATCCATCCATCCAGTGCATAATTCAGTGGATTTGTTGTTAAAATAGAAATTCTTGTGGGTGATAACAAGGAAGTTTGAGTAATTTGAATTGGGTAATTTTCATGTCAGTAACTATGAAGGAAGAAACAGAAGGAATGTGTGGTCGTAGGTTGGTGTAAGCACAGGAGGGTATGGGTGAACAGGTGGGCTGAGTCAGAGGAGGAAACAAATTGAGTATTTAAACTTTCTCCTCCCAGACAAGGGGTGACAGGAAATTTCTTGATAGATTAAGGTGCTCAGGGAGGCTAGGATTCTAGAGCATCTTGGGCAAGAGTGAGAAATTAAGAGATAAAATTTTGAACAATGTCTGATGATTTGGCAATAGCCATCTCATCTGGGATTGGTCTTTAGGTAATTCATTTTCTTGGCATTTGGAGCTACATTACTAGATACATAAAAGATAGCAAAGAATTGCAAGTCCTACTGAAACACAGTCTTAGATGAACTGTAGCTTGCTTACATGTGTTACGGAAGCAAAATCCCGTGAGGGAAATTTGGGAAGTAAATGATATTTCACTACAGTAGTTTTCTTCTTCCACCATAGTATTTTCTAATGTGACAGACTAGTGGTTGGTGGCTCCTCTGCTGTTGCTGTTAAATGGTATTTTTTCTCCTAGGGTTTGGACACGGTAGAGGGAGAGGAGCAGGGAGGTTTTCAGCCCAAAGCATGGGGTAAGAAACATGCAGAGCACAGATTTTAGCGAGGATCAATCTCAGTGGCAATATTAATTGACAATATTAATATTGTCACTGCATGTATTAATATTGCTGTATGTTTGATAAACCAATATGGATGCAGATCTTTACTGGATCTGCATTTTTTAATTTAATGGATTAATGGATTATTTTAGTCTTAAACTAGTATTTCTAACTAGACACACCTATACAAACCTAATGTAAGTTCACTCAATGTTAATATTTCAAACTTGGAGAATCTGTTTGTACCTATCAGTAGCAGCCACATAGTGCCTAGGAGGCTGGAAGTTCTGTGTGGTGCATATAGTCCTAGGTCAATTTAAGAAAAAGATTTCTTTCAGTGTAATTTAGAATGTCCAAGTTCTATATAAAACAAGAAAGACTAGCAATTATGAACTTTCTCCTGTTCTTGAGGTTTCATGCTTTAGCTGCTTGGACATACAACAACCCTAAAACAGAATTAAAAGAAGTTACTCGGCAGCTCTAAAGTTTGTTCTCAGTTTTGTTGGAATAACTTGCTTCAGAGAAGTGTAACCTCTACTACTTCCACTCAGTGTTTGTCTTTAATGGTGTTTCATGCAATATCAGTGATGTCATGATGAACAGAAGGCTCATTCTACTTCTCTAACAATCCTTCTTGTTCATACCTCTAGATGATAAACTGAAAAGAAATTTTTATTCAGTAATCCTTTTTCACCTTTTAGCTGCATCTGTGTTTTGACATTCAGTCTCCTCACTTGTTTCTCTTCTTACTTCTTTTCTCCCTTTTTTATCTGTCTGCTCATAGAGGAACAATATTTTTTGAAAACAAAACTATCAAGATAACTCACATGAAAATCAAGATGCTAGATCTAATACAACTTCAATAAAACAATGATGACGCTTGTGTTCATTGAATGACCCATGTGTTCTGTTCCATTTCTTGACTTTTAAAATTCCAGGACATTTAACCCTGCAGACTATATGGAGTCTTCTGTCACTGATGGCTTTGGGACAAAATCAGAGATTGGGGAAACTGGTCAGCATGATGCAGATAATGGAACTGGTAAGATGCCTCAGGAAGTGGAAGGATTGGAATGAAGACCTGTAGCAAACTGCAGTTAAAATAACCATTCTGTCAGTGTTCAGTTAACTTCTGAAAATATGTTTCACATGACATAGACATTAGTTCATTTTCATATATTAACTGCTACTAATGTACTGAGCATATGCTGTAGCCTGAGTGACTCTCTGGTTAGAATGAAGGGAAAACAATGTGCTATTTTTTTTTGTTTAGTACCAACAATCCCTTGAGAGACAAAGTGATTTGAAGACTTATTGGAAGAACCTTGTATGTGAAGAACTGCTAAGATATCTTAAGTACTGCTTAAGAGCTCACCTAATGTAGTTAAGGAGTGTAAGTCATACTAAAAGTGATTGGTCCACAGGCATTGGGCAGTAGGGTGTGAATACATAAGTAGAAGAAGAAAAATAAAAGAAAAACCATTTACAAATATGAACCCACTCAGTGACACTGGGATGACTTTGACAGCCCTACCTGTACAACACAGGAACGTAAGGATGTGAATCTCTGGGATGGAGGAGAGTTCCAAGATCTCCCACCTTTGAAGAGAAGAATTATTAAGTAAAGCACAAGTAGGCACTTGCATGGAAGCCAAAAGAGCAGTCTGCCTGTCTCAATATAGAGGCAGCTGTGTGTTTCTGTATGAAGTTTCAAGTGTGAAGTGCACACTCTGGGCTAAAGGCAAAAGACAGACATAGTTGTAAAGAAACTGCTTAACAGTGGTCTCATGATTCAGAAATGAAGAACATGACCTGCTTGTCTGTGATTGGGTAAACAGGATACCTTGCTACTTTCCATATTCTGTGACAGAAGATGAAGACAAAGGAAACCCTGTGTCAGGATAGAAAAAAATACTGTATGTTACTGTCCACACTTAGGAAACATGGAGTGATAGGAGAGATTTATTAATTTTAAACCCCAGCAAAGGGTAACTTTTAAGGTCTTTCTTGTCTGGTTGTGAACATCATCCATATACCCACCCTCATTCAGGGTTGAGGGTTTAAACCCTGGCACTTCATTCAGTCCTTTGGCAAATAGATGAGCGACAACCCTCACACTACCACCAGGTGTAAAAACATCACTCTCCACCTCACATTTCTGGGACACAGGGATACTCTGCCTTGACTGAGGTCCACAGCTGGTTTAATTTACTTGGCACAGTTCAGCATCTCTATTGGACTCATCCTCACAGTTTGGATCCTCATCACACTGCTATCTGTTAGGCACATGCTGCCCATTGATGTACACAGTCACATTCAGCACATGTCCTCCTTGTGCAGGCATTTGACACTACCATCACGTCTCCATAGTAAGGAAGCACAGTGTCCATCGTGACACAGAAATTGAGATTCTTCACACATCGTCTTCACACTCTCCGTGGCTCCACACTGGGTCAGTAAAATAAGGTTCTACACCAAGGAGCATAAAGGAGCATAGGGTCCATCAGTACATAGAACTCTAGGATCATCAAGTCCGACCTTCA
>NW_008606027.1:0-8022 GCF_000691845.1 Merops nubicus
GGTAATACAAGTCTTGAAATATAAAATATAATGATCTGTACACTCTTTTTGGCTACACCCACTTACTTCTCCATAGGTGAGCAAAGCCACAAGAGAAGTTGGTCTCAACCCTCTGCCAGCACTCCACTGACATGCCCAGCAGAACCCTCTGTGGTCCCTCAGGCACGGGAGTCCCCTGGGGTAAGGTAATTTTTAGCCAGGGAAAAGCTCAGCAAAAGTATTCAAATAGCACAGACAAGCTCAGTGGAGGATCTCACTCTTTGCCTGGAAGGCTCTTGGGAGACACAGCTAACTGGGTGAGTGAGTTACCTCATTCCTGATATGGGAAAGATTTCCTCATAAGTGGGAACCGACGTGAGTTGTGCAGTGGTAGCAACGAGGCTTCTTGGTAGGCTTGAGCAGGTCCCTTGCTTGCACTCATGCCATGGTCAGTAGGCAATGACTTCCTCACTTCAGCCTCCAGCAGCACGTAAACCACAGCTCTCCACCTCCCACCTCTCCCACCTGCACCCTGAAGTAGGAAGAACTTACCTGCTCTGACCTCAGGAGCATCCCTAACATGAGGTTTGTGAGGAAACCAACCAAGACAGCAGCCCAGCATGGTGGCACCTGGCCAAAGAGCTAAGTGGTCTTGGAGCTGCAGAAATCTTGCCTTTCAGCATCATATTTTTGGCATGAAAACAGGCCTGGTGATGTGGCTGCAGCTGATCAGCAGCATTTGGGCAACCTAGCAAGGTTGCAAGGTCTGATTGTGTGGACACTGCCCATCGCTCAGCCATTGGCATCTTCCAACAGCAAGGCATCATAAAATGCTTCTCAGAAGACTCCTTCATGAATTCATTGCCATGCTCTGAAGATGTTTTAATGACAGATTTTCCCCAACATATTCTGCCATACTCTGTGGGCAGCTGAAGGATGGGCCCTGGAGGAGGGGCCACCAACACCCACCCAATGGGCTGCTGATCCCTAAAGTGCTGCTGTGGGTTTCTCACCAGATAAGTGGATTATTACCCAGGCTTGCAGCTGCTCCACAGAAATAGGTCAGCCTCAGGAATAAGCTTTGCCTGCCTTTATTTGCCATCAGAACCACCCAAGAGGAAAAAGAGATGCTTGCAGGGTCCTTGTCCAGTGACTGCTTAACCCCTGAACAAGGGGTTGCCCCCATCAGCATCTCCTGAAGAAGGAAATATCCTTAAAGTCAGCACCTGTAGATTTCATTTTATTAGATTTAGGTCAAATTTCTTCTGGTTTTCTCAGTCCACCAGCTCAGTAACTACAACCCTGACCACCTCCCCTCTTTCCTTTACCCACCACACATTTGCACCTTGAAAGAGCACTTAGCCCAGGTTTCACAGTGGGGTTGCAGGTTGAAGCTACACAAACAATGCAAACTTTAGATCTGAGTCTGATGTCAGCCATGAAAAAAATAATAACAACTCCTAAAACTGGCAAGAAGAGCAAAACAAAGCACTGAAATCAAGGAAATTCATTTTAGCTTTGATATAAAGTTTTCTCCATCCCTCTCACCCTTTCTATGTCATTATACCTCAGCTGATGCTTTGCAGCACAGAAAATGTGCCAAGTTTTCATCATTGCCTTTATTTTTTTCCCCCCTTATTCCTCTGCCCATCTGCACTGTGATTAAAATCACTGAAAAAAAAAACAAAATATGAGGATAAACACCTTTTCCTGTTGTATCTTGTATGGCTGGGAAAAGACATGGGGAAAGTCTTCCAGGAAACATTCCTCTTGTAAGAATTCCAGGCTGAGAAATTAGGGTGATTTCCTATTTTTTGGCTAGTTTATCCAAACCATCTCTTCTTGCACATTTAGCTCCCGTGGGCACTTATGCAGCGAGGGATGGATCATCAGCTGGTGTAAAGTGGCTTAAATCCAGGATATTTTAAGGAGCTAATCCAGCTCCCCTCGACTGAGGATCCAACCCTTGGATCCTCATCCATCCCTTGGATGCTCGCCCCGCATACCTGAGCTGCTCTGTTCAGTAAATTTTCCCCAGTGAATCCCTACTGGAGGCAGACACCAGGAAGCTCACCCCTCCCTGCCCATCTCACAGCAACGTTTTTTTGGGGGCAACCATCATTCAGGGCTGCAAATTAATTCGCAGAACCACACGCTGGGGGAGTGTGGGAGAGCCACAGGTGACTGACCCTAAAAAAAAAGCATGGTAGAAATTAGCCCTGAAAGGCTGGAAGCTGAGCAGGGGCCAAGCTGGAGCAAGGAGGAAGGACTGGCTGCAGCAGCCCTGGGAATCACTCTGCTGCCAAAGAGTTTGTTCCCAATAAAAGTGTTTCACCACTGGATGGAGGCGGCCGATGAATTAATTGTGCCATTTCCATCACATTCTGCTGCAGCTTAAATGTATTAATAACTGCTCATCCCCAAAACAGCTTTTTCCCTCTTGTGCAAGGGGGGAGAAAATATCCATCTGAATTTTTTAGATTATGTGACAGGCTTGCAAACTGTTGTTAACTTCATCATTTGGGATATGGATTAGACTGCAGCACATTAATTTATCGGGGAGTCAGAGCTGCCTGTTCATCTCTTTTCTGTTATGACATCTGCAGTGAAAACACGATGGGGGCCAGACAGACAGTGAGTAATAGACTAGAATATGAAGTTTGGTAGGGGGGAAAAAAAATGGCAAGGTTTGCCACGGATGATAATTGAACCATTAAGCAAAAAATAAAAAAAACAGTCAGTGGTCCTTGAGCAGATATCGCTCTTAATGAAACTGCAGATCATGAAACCTGCCAGTTAAAAGTGGTATCCATTCATAGCTGTTAAAGTTGGCACAGAAAAGTCAAGCAAAAACCAATCCTGCAATTGAAGAGAGCCTGTTGGAGTCCCCAAGGCTTTGCAGCCACCTCTCTCCTTGCTCCCAACTCTCCAGCTCCCATGGAGGGGATGCATTCATGAAGGGTTTTCTCCCTGTGTTCACCTCCTGCGTGATGGACCCTGTGACCAAAACGGTGGGAAAGGGGAAGGCCTGTGATTTGTGGGCCAAAAGACTTCATGAAACATTAAGAAGAGCCTCGCCAGCATCCTAAATTGTTAATGCAAGCTCTCCAGCTTTGCAGAAAACATATTCCCATTGTCATTTCCATTCCCCCTTGGCCTGTGAGTCCTCCAACTATGTGAACAGCGACTCGTGAACAATCACACAGCCCAAAACGTGCCAGGCTTGGGTATGGTGTGTTAAGTTGTATTAAGTGTGGCCCCTTAATGCCAATGGGCAAATTTATTGGTGTTATCTATATTTCACATGGAAGAGCCAGTGTCCATGAACTTCTAGACTCAACTTACCCAGTCGTGACACCATGATAAGATTATCACTTCACAGTGATTTGCCAACCCCCATTTTATTTCTACTCTTCATGCTAAAGACAGATCATCTACAGGGCACTGTGGGTGCCACCCCTCAGTCTGATTTCCCAGCACCCCAAGGACCAGACCTGCTGTCCCAAATCCTTTGGGATTTCACTCCTCATCAAGGGAGACTCGAGCGTGCCTGGACGCCGCCGAATTCGGCGCACGGGGCTGAAAAAAACGGTTCACAAACATTTAGTCAAAATAAATCCAGCTAATTCATGCTGAAGGTGTTCCCAGGGTGCTTTTAAATTCGTATTATGTAAACAATCCCAGCAGCAACTCTTCCCTTTGTTCCTATTAATTTCCTGGGTGCGTGCGTGCGCGGGAGGCAAAGATTTATGTCACGGAGTCTCCTCATAATCTCTTTGGTTCTTTCTCTTTGTAAAAGGTATCCCTGACCCAGCCTGGTGAAGAACAATGGGATGGTTGCGTGCTGGATCAGGCCATTGTTCTAACACAGTCAGTGCCTGTCCCTTCCAACGGCCCAGACCAGCTGGACAACCCCAAAAAAAAAACCCTTAATGAACCATCATGGGATGATCTGCCCATAGGGGGAAGTTTTTTTCTTGCTCTTCATCAGTTAGCTGTTTCCCAACACCGTGAAGCAGGAGAGTTTGCATCCCTTGTATTTTTTTTTTAATCTAGTCTAATGTAGTTCTCGTTATCCATACAAATGTCTAGTTCGCTTTGGATCCTGCTCATCTCTTGGGCTCAGTGGTATTTTGTGGCAATCAGTTCCCAAGGTTAATTAAGTGTTGTCTAAAAATATTTCCTTATCGGTTTCAAATCTTTTTTCCTTATGTGCTTCCTTATTGAGTGACTCTTCCTCATTAATTTTAAAAAATGAGATCATCTTTTCTAACCTTTTCAGTATTTCTCATTTTCCACCCAGTTTCTCTCCTTTCACTCGTATCATCCCTAAATAGAAACAAGAGGCTTCTGGCTTCTTTTTTTTGGGGGGGGAAGAGTCCTTTCCAGGACAAGATCACACCCCTTTTTTATGTATAATAAAATCTTCCAGTCCCTTCACACAGCCTGACCCCAAGAGCCTCCAAAAGTTTCCATTGCCATAACAAACAGACCAGACAGCCTCCAAAGTTCCACAGAGCCAAATGATTCAAAAGCAATCCACCAGGCTGAACAACATCCACCAAGCCCAGATCCTTATTTATTAGGGATTGATGAGCTCAAACCCATCAGAATCAATAACTTTGCAGGGAACTTGCAGAAGAAGCAGCCAGAAAGGTGAAGCCATCGATAAACCCAACAGGCTGGTTCCCCCACCTTGCCTTTGGTCCTGCAGCCTCCTTGGGCCGTGCAATTGCCACCTTATCAGAGAGACAGGAGATGGAACAGATGCAAGTTCCCCCTGCTCTCCTTCAGCTGGGAACCCGCTCAGCAAAGCAGAAATAAATCACAGGGAACTTGCTGTCACTTCTCCACCTTCCTGCTCACCCTCTCTGCTGCTGCAGCCTGACTGGCTCGAGCTGGCAGAGGTTTTAAATGAAATCTGGGAGCCTGGCATCGACAGCCTTGCCTAATTTTTAGCTAATACCTTGGTGGCTTCTGCGTTCGCATCTGGCCAGCGTGCTGAGCCTGGTGATAAGAGGCTGCTGCTCTTCCCGAGCAGGAAATTGGGGTACCACCACCCCCAACCCTAAACAAGGGGTTGGTCCAAGCACAACAGCAGCCAGGGAAGGGTCTGCAGCATGGGACTTCTCCCAGGGCATAAAAAAAAACCCAGAGAGAGGAGAGGAGGAGAGAGAGAGAGAGAGAAATGTGTTAACTGTGCTAACAGTGCCAAGTAATATGCTTCGTTAAAAATTTAATCACCTGCAAGTGCAAAACAAGTGCAAAGCAATCATGTTGTAATTAGCACAGCAATTAACACCTCCCTTTTCGATAGCACATGCATCCTAGGAAGTGCATGATTGCAAGTGTTTATGCTGCTGACAGGCTAAGTTCCTATAGAGAGGAAAAAATTGCTTAAATAGATTTTTTTTTTTCCCCTTTCCCCTCCCCTCATCTTTTTTTGGCATTTGGGCTGTTCTGTGTCCACGAAACCCCAGCACCAGCTGCCACGTTGGGTTTGTGCGAGTGCTGCTCCGTGGCGTAGCGTAACCGACAGTTACAACTTGCTCTGGAGCCTCCCAAAAGATGCCTCTAAACCTCCAGAGCCCTGCTGAGAAGCAGAGATGGAAGCATTCGAATTCTGAGATGGTTTTTTTTGCAGGCTCCAAGCTGCCAAAGAGCCAGCGCTGAGCCTGCCTGGAGACAAACTGGAGCTGGGGTTTCAGGATGGGTGTGTAGCTCATAGCTACCAAGCTCCATCGTACTGTGGTCTCTCTTGGATGTGTCCCACCATCCAAACCACCACTTCTCTCCCAAAGGCTGTGCTGGAAGCAGTTTAATTCAGCTTGATAAACTGGCCAAAGCAGAGCTGGCTTGGGAAAACACCCTCCCACCAGCCCTGCCCACCTGACTGCTGCTTCTTTATCCACTCCCTGAGGTGTCTGTGCTTGTCTGCTTGTCCATGCTCTCCTGCTCCTCATCACCACTAGGAAAAGTCACTGACCCCCTCCCAGTCCTGTCCCTTTCCCAGGACTTGCTGCCAATTCTTCGTGAGACCACGTGAGGAAAGAAAACTAACCCTCATCATTATCTTGGACAACCTATATAGCCTTAAATATTCAAATACCTCCCATAAATGACCCTTATTTAGAGGCTCTTCAACTGTAACCAGTGAGCTGGGACACCACGCTCAGCACCCTGGCAGAAACTCAGCACCTCTCATGGTTGCTCAGCACAGCCAAAGAGCTGGCATCCAAAAGTGAGCACCAAAAACTAAAAGCCACCTCTGAAACCACAAACCATGAGGCCAGTCTTGATGTTCCTCCCCTCCCAGACACTGAGGTGGGTGAAAGGTGTTTCCATCACGTGGTTCAGGATTGGGATTCCTATTTGCAAAGTATTTTGAAGATGCTAAAGCCACGAGCAACTTGAGTTACCCATGAGTTACTCAGGGGTCTGAGCCAGAGTAACTTATAACCCTTGCAGTAACCACAACTCCTAAAAAAGTTCCTTCCTACCTAAGTTTGCTGCATATCCTCAGAGATTCTCGTTTTCTACACCACTAATTCCATGAATTAAGACAAAATTGGAGTGCAAATTCAGCCATTACCACAGAGCCAAGTAGAAAGCAAGTAAAAACAAAACTGGGAAAGAGCAGTGGCACCTTGGCTATCCCAATATACTCTTTTCTTTCTTCAGCCCCTTCTGAACTGAGGCAGAAGCCAGGTCTAACTATAAGTCTAATTACTTAATTTCAGCAGTTTCTGACAACACTGGGGCCCTGTGTTCCCTCCCTTCCCTCCAAGCCAATTGACACGTGTTTCACTACAGACCTTTGGGCATCCCAATTGTATTTTCTTTGAGGTTTTGTTTCATTTCCCTCTTTGTTAGGATATCAACACATATTCATGGGGTTTTGACATGGTCAAAATTGTTTTCCTGCTGTTCAGCCTAAACATGACCCTGCCCCATCCTCCTGAATGCAGTTCAAGCATCCAGGTTTTGATGCTTTCAACTCACAGTGACAGACCCTTACCCCGAGCACACAACACATTTGATATTGGTTTTGCAAGTCTTCAGTACAACATGGGCTGTAGAGACCTGAAGAGCATCTCCTAGTTCTGCTGGAGAGGGGTGAGAAGAGGCTCTTGGGGTCCTCATTAGAAGGCCTGCCACCACTTTCATGAGAGATTTGGGGTGATTCCCCTGCCTCTGCTGGAGTTCACCTTCTCAAAGGTGAACTAAATCCTAAATCCTCCCTGCCAGAGATGACTTAACCCCGGGGTTCATAAAAGTACTTCTGAAGAGCAGTCGTGTTTGAACTTGAAATGCACCCAAATAAGCCACAAATGAAGGTTGGGGGGTGGGTTCTCCAGGAGAGTACCCCTGAAACACCAAGAAACTACTTTCTTGTCCTTGTCTCTACTGACCACACACTGCTAATGGCACAAGCCCAAAACCATGCTGTACTACCCCTAAACACAACATATTTTTTAAGATCTCATACAACATGCAGTCAACATCCACACTGACAAGGCACAGTTGGGTTCTCTGGTGCCAAGTCCCTTTCTGAACACTAAAATGACATCTATCAAGTCAGGGAACCAAAATCTGTGCTAGTTGCTTGTTAAAATTCCTGCAGCACAGCAGGAAGTTTAAGAATTGGAGCCTCTGTTCTCTTCAAAGCATCAAAAGCTGACAATTATCACCAAGAAAGGGTTAGGAAAGCCACTGGAGATACGGAGAACCTCACACGCATAGGAGACCACAAGGCTGATGATGCAAAATATACCCAAAATACTTCAGAAACATCTCATTCTGGGAACAAGCAAAACACTTTACAGCCGTGAGAGGCCATCACAGGGGGAAAGCTTCTCCTAGGCAAGGTCCACAGCAAAGAAGAATATCTGGGACATGCCAATGGGCCCATCAGTTGCCAGCAGCTGTCAGAAAGGAGTTGTTTGAGGATCCCACGTGTTTGGCTCTGCATGGAGGGGATGGTGGGGCAGTTAGAGGGGCAGAGTGGGACCTGTGATCTGCTGAAGGACACGATCAGCAGGA